>NW_006296627.1:4284834-4298509 GCF_000327345.1 Myotis davidii | reverse complement strand
ATAAATCATGGCATTACATTTCTTTGCATAAATTCAATAAGACCGGTTTCCAATAGTGGTTTTATTGACTGGAAACTTTGACTGGAGTATCATGTTTTAAAGAGCCCTATCTGTACTCTGAAGACTTGAAGCCAATAAGAGCGCCACGGAAAAAGCCTGGTATCCTGCTTGGGAGCCCTGAAAATGGCTGGCGCTGGAGTGTCAGGGCCATGCCCTACCATCACTGGCAGTTGGTCAGAGTAGAAGGGAAGCAATAAGGGCACCTCTGCCCCCTCATAGTCCCAGATTTGCAATAAATGTGACTCTTTAATTCGACTTCTTGAGGCGTCCTTATGTGATTCATGGGGTACATTACAACACTGAAAAGTTTTCTTTCCCTCCCACCAGACCATTTGTTACAGTTTGTTGATTGTTCAATAAACATTTGTTTATTGAAATAGAATTTTTCTCCTCAAAATTACCTCTGTTTATTAAAAGAGCCAAGTTATGACCAATTTTTCTATTGTATTCAATTTGGCCTGATTGTTTGCATAAACACAACAAGAATGGTAACTGACTACCTTTGCCAGAATTTCATGATTGAATCTTAGTATGCCCTGTAGGGCTGGAAGCCAAGCCATCCAGCTGCCATCAGGCCTGTCCGCAGTATCTGCTGAGTTAGGTGAATCCCTCACCTGTAGCGACTCCACCTGGGCCTACGCCCTAGGCTCTAAGGCCCATCTCAATAGCTCTCCCACTCGTTGCGACTCAGAGTGTGTGGGGGTTCCTCAGGGATGCAGAGGCGCCCTTATTGCTCCCCCTCTACTCTGACCAACTGCCAGTGATGGTAGGGCATGGCCCTGACACTCCAGCCTATTAGGCTTTTATATAGATAATAGAGATGTATTTTATATGGACAGAAATAGGAAAGCTTTCTCAACTAAGTGAGGCAAAATGTGTGACTAGCATCCAAAATGTCATTAATATGGAAAGCTATAAATGGTGTTGAAGATTTCAAGAAAGAGCAGAACTATCCAATAAACAAAAATAGTTTGTGACCCAGACCAATCCTATATAATAAATCCTATATAATCCTATTTGCTAATATGCAAATCGACCAAACAGCGGAACAACCGGTCATTATGATGCACACTGACCACCAGGGGGCAGACACTCAACACAGGAGCTGCCCCTTGGTGGTCAGTGCACTCCCGCCTGGGGGCACTGCTCAGTCAGAAGCCAGGCTCATGGCTGGCGAGCACAGCGTTGGTGGCAGAAGCCTCTCCTGCCTCCGTGGCAGTACTAAGGATGTTCGACTAACGGTTTAGGCCTGCTCCCCATGGGTCAGTTGAACATCCCCCAAGGGCTCCTGGACTGTGAGTGGGCACAGGGCGGAGGGATCGCACCCCCTTCTCCCCACCTCCCCCATTCCCCAGTGCACGAATTTCATGCACCGGGGCCTCTAGTGATTGATAAGACAGCTTTTCCAACTACATTACATGCCAATCCAAGGACTAACCAACAGTATGTAAGAATGTTATTAGAAACATTTCTAGAAAACCTGTCTGTGTAACAGAAACATAATACGTGTAAGATTCTGTGGTTCACCTGTTTCTTTCATGTGGAATATAATGTGCAGAGATGCCTCTGGTTTGTGTAGTGCCCTTTTACTGGGCAGCAACATGGTATTCCCAAGGAGCAGTAGCCTGTCTAACCAATATCCCCTGAACCATAGAGTGCACAAGGAAAGAAAGTGCCGAGCAAAACCAGCTTGAAGGAGGATGAAGACAAATCTGGTCCTATTTTTATTGTTGTTCCAAATGGAAAGGAGCAAAGAATAAAAGATGAAAAGGGATTAAAGGTAAGGAAGGAATAAGACTCCTTGGGATTTTTTTGCTTGTTTGTTTTGTTTTGTTCAAGAATAATTTTGCTGTCTGAAATTCATAACTAATAAACTGAATCTTTTTTTATAAATTATATCTGGTTTCTATAAGACTACTTTATGGGACCATTAATTCCTACAAAAGAAACTAGAATTGAGCCATTGCCTATTGTTCCTCCAAATAGAAAGAAATAGAAGTTGTTGTAATTTTTAGAATCAAAGATGGAAAGTATTCATTGATTTTTACCAACTACACAAATGTAGTAGACTACTTCTTCTTGTACCTAATACCTTGACAGACAGACTGGTAACTATAATATGGCTAGTTCTATCTAGTTTTATTGACTGGTTTAAAATTTTTTTTAATATTTTTTTGTTTTTCAAAAAGATTCAAGCAGTACAAAAAGTGTAGAATGTAGTATGAAAAGCACGTCTCCCATTCCAGTCTCCCTCCACAGGAAGGATATTATTACCTGCTTTTTTGTGTATTACTCCAGGAATATTAATATGCCATACCTGTACAGTCATAAATGTATAAATATATAGCCCTCCATTTGTACAAATGGGAACTTGCCCTACTCTTTGTTCTGGATATTTTTTAAATAATAATTGAAATATCTTGATCATTCCATATATGTATGCACCTTCCTTTATTCCCGCCTCACTATGTTGAACATTCTAGTGTTTCACTATTATAAATATATTGCCATAAGCATCCCTGAAAGGTGGTCTTTGTGCACATGTATGAGTATATCTATATTAAATTCCTAGAATGTTACTATGTACATTTAAATTTTTTATAAATATTTTCATTTTCCCTTTATTAAAGTTTTGCCAATAGAAATTGTTGTGTAATAACAGTTATATCAATAATAAAGCATTGGTTTTTCTAGAAAATAAGAATTGCCAAAAATTCTATTTTTAGGTGATTTTCAGAGTTAAGCTTCCAGAGGTATGACAGCTTGAGAATACATTTTCATTACAAATTAATCTGGTTAAATTTTAAAATATTCTATTAAATTGATTCCAGCAGCTGTTTTAAATAGAGTTCTCAACCTCCTTTCAGTTGCACCCCTTACAGCCTCTCTTCACTGGTATTTTTTAGGTGCTGAAGTGGAATTTTACTACTCCAAGGGATGAATACATTGAGCAACTAAAGACTCAAATGTCTAGCTGTGTGGCTAAATGGTTACAAGATGAGATGTTTCACTCAGACTTTCAGCATCATAACAAAGCACTTGCTGTCATGGTTGATGTAAGTTTGCAGTTGATAAATATGCATGTGTCTCATACATATGGAAATACTGAGCCCTATGAAATAATCAGAAGTTTGCGTGACTTGAGAAGGAACTGGAATACATCATGTTCTTTATCTTTAGAGCTATTGTATTATTTGACAGGTCAAATGACTGTATGTTTATAATTTTAGGTCTTAAATGGAGACTTACAAATCTATCATTTTTCTTTTTGGACTCTAGTCAAATTTCAGAGGTAATTGCCTAATAGAACTTAAAGTTTCATGCAGTCTTATTTATGAGGGTTTTGTCTTGTTTTGTTTTAAGCACTTGGAGAGTGAAAAAGAGGGTGTCATTGGTTGCCTGGATCTCATCTTAAAGTGGCTTACCCTGCGGTTTTTTGATACCAATACAAGTGTCCTAATGAAAGCCCTAGAATATTTAAAATTACTCTTCACCCTGCTAAGTGAGGAGGAGTATCATCTTACTGAGAATGAAGCATCTTCCTTCATCCCCTATCTCATCCTCAAGGTAATGTGCTTTTCTCACTCTGGAAGACTGCTCAAGTTTCCAGCTGACCTCAGATCCTATACTTTATTCCTTCTCTCTTTCCATTATATGATATAACTTCCAGCACTCATCCCCCTATTCCAGTGGTCAGCAAACTCATTAGTCAACAGAGCCAAATTACAACAGTACTTCTTCAAAATAGACTCACCCAGGCCGAAAACCAACTTATGCACATGGGCCATGAAGTTTCAGTCGCACTGTACGTGCGCACCCACATATGGTATTTTGTGGAAGAGCCACACTCAAGGGGCCAAAGAGCCGCATGTGGCTCGCGAGCTGCAGTTTGCCAACCACTGTCCTATTCTTTTAAGATCTAGTGATGCATGGTGGGAGGAGGTAGAGGGAGAACCTTCGCTGTTCAGAAAATGCCTCACATAATCATCGTATTGACTAGGTTGGAGAACCAAAGGATGTCATTCGTAAAGACGTCCGCGCCATCCTGAACCGGATGTGCCTTGTCTACCCAGCCAGCAAGATGTTCCCCTTCATCATGGAAGGAACCAAATCCAAAAACTCAAAGCAGAGAGCAGGTGAAGCAACAATTTAAACTGAGGCGTGAGTCTGTGTTGCAGTGACCTCTAAAAGAAATAGTTTGTAGATGAACAAGGATATGTCTTCATTGTCTGTGTGGTTGAGTCCAACCTCTGATCTGGACTGTGAGAGTGATGAGTTGCACACTGGTGGAGCCAAGTATCAGGTGATACAGGCACTACTCAGTACCACCCTGGTGACAAAATCAAGTGCACAGGGGCCATCTGACTCACAGGCATTCCTTTCAGAGGAACTTGCTTTAACACTATTGTTTCATTGTGTGTTTTATAAGAAGGTAAACAAGGAAAAATTATAGGCAGAGCCAGAATAAGATTTTAGTCCTTAATGTATGCCAAGGGAAATGTATCTAATAAGATAGGTCTCTGTGCCAAATGTGCATTGAGTCTTGTTAATCTAGTCTTTCTCCCATCAGAGTGCCTGGAAGAACTGGGGTGTCTGGTCGAGTCCTATGGCATGAATGTTTGTCAACCAACCCCAGGAAAAGCCTTAAAGGAGATAGCGATTCACATAGGAGACCGTGACAACACTGTGCGCAATGCTGCCCTCAACACCATTGTCACAGTGTATAATGTACATGGGGATCAGGTGTTCAAACTTATTGGAACTGTAAGTGACTTTTCTCTGAATATTGTCAGCATGTTGTGAATTGCAAGATCATTTAGGTGTCAGTTTTCATACCATCTGAACTGTGGCTAAGTTTTTTACCACTTTTTATTGAATTCAGCCTATCAATGTGTCTTAGACTCTAGATAAACCCTGGAGGGTATCTCTTATTATTGTAAGACTAGAGGTGCACGAATTCGTGCATGGGTGGGGTCCCTCTGGGTGGCCTGTAGGGATCAGGCTGATACCCACAGTCCAATGCTGCCTGCAGCTCCTACATGCCTCTCCCGCTCATCCTGGCTCCACTGTGTCTGCCACGGACTCATGCCCAATCGGTCTCAATCAGGAGAGGCTCGCGCTGTTGCAGCAGTGCTCACCAGCCATGAGCCCTGCGTCTGGCGCCCTCCCAAGGGGAGTGGCCTGCATGATCGGGCTGAAACCGTCTCTCTGACATCCCCCAAGGGGTCCTGGATTGCGAGAGGGCACAGGCCAGGCTGAGGGACCCCACCGGTGCCTGATTGGGTTGGGGAGGGACCACTGGAGAGCTCCAGGGTGTGTCCGGCCCTGTCTGGCCCATTTCTGATGGGGGCCAACCAGAGTCAGCTGTCCAGGGAGGGACGCAGGAGGTTGGCCAGCTAGAGAGGGACCCCGGGAGGGCTCCATGGCATTTCCAGCCCATCTCACTCAGTTCCAATTGGCTGGACCCCAGCAGCAAGCTAACCTACTAGTCGGAGTATCTGCCCTTTGGTGGTCAATGCACATCATAGCAAGCAATAGAGCAGCCTTAGCATGTCATTAGCGTATTACGCTTTGGTTGTTTGGTTGTTCTGCCATTCGGTCTATTTGCATATTGTCCTCTTATTATATAGGATAGTTAGGCTGGAAAGAGAAACACCGATCAGCTGCCTCCTGCACACTCCCCATTGGGGACATGCCCGCAACCAAGGTTCATGCCCTTGACCAGAATCAAACCTGGGACCCTTGAGTCTGCAGGCCAACACTCTATCCACTGAGCCAAACCGGTTAGGGCAATAGTTAGGCTGTTTTATTGGAAATCAGATTTTCTTTTGTGAGCATTCTATTCATAGCAATTTGCATTAGAAATGAGGGCTATTTTTGAATCAAGAAATCTGAGCTAATCTGGGAATTAAATTCTACCTGACAACCTTCTCTGTAAATTTTAGTGCATTCACCTTTTAGTGAACAAATACTCACATTTGTATAATGTGATACTGGTACCTAACAGATCAAGTCTTGAGCTACAGCCATGAGCCAGACTCTCAAAGCACATTAGGTTCTGCTTCCGAGTCCTTACTTCCTTTGAGCCAGTCACTATTGTGGCTGGACCTCAGTTCTTCACTTCAGTGACCTCTTAGTTTCACATATGTTTATACTGTTCTTACATAATTTTACTTGTATTAATTAAATCCTCACTACAGGCCAGTGCAGGAGATAAAGCAGATGGGAATTTCACAAGTGACCAGAAGCTTAGTCGCACAGCTAGCTATGGTGACACAGCAAAAATGAGGATGCTTCATTTAATTTCTGATCTTTTTATTTGTGGTTATAATAGCCTTTCCTTTTGTATCCTTTCATATGTTCTGTTATTACAGCAAGGTAGGTTTTAACAATTTATTTAAAAAACATTTTGATAGTAAATTTATCCTAACATAGCAGGTTCTAGTTGCTTCAATATGAACATGGTTATTAATTCTTGAGACTTCCAATTAATTAGGTTTTAGATTTTCTTTATATTGTAGTAGAAGGCTATACTAATAAATTAAGTTTGGCCTCTTTTTATAGCTTTCTGAAAAGGATATGAGCATGCTTGAGGAAAGGATTAAACGGTCAGCAAAGAGGCCTTCTGCTGCACCAATAAAACAGATAGAAGAGAAACCTCAGCGCACACAGAGCATGAGCTCCAACGCCAACATGCTGCGCAAGGGACCAGCTGAGGACATGTCCTCCAAACTCAAGTATGTAGATGGAGATAGTTTTCTCAGAGCATCTCTGTGGACTTTGCCTTGTGTGCTCAGAGCTTATCCTGAAACATAATCTTGAGTTCTTGTAGCCATTATCATGCATGACAGTGTGTCTGGGTAAATGTCTCGTAACAAATGTTTAATCCTTCAGTTTTCATTGTCTTTGTCTTTGTCACAAAACCACTTCTAAATAGTCTTGTGCCTTCTTTCACTGCTTTTCCGTGGACAGAATTATGTATCGCACTTATAGGATGTAAGTACTGCCTGCTAATTTCTCATTAGCAGGGATCTTATATCTTCCTAACTTCTGACTTGGATTCATCCCCTCTGGAGGGTGATTGGCTTAAGAGTTTATAACCAGAGTATAGGGGGTTCATAAGTAACCCACAAATCCAGCCTTCCATGAAAGTCCACTGGCCAGCAGGAGTGGCAGCTTAGAGACTCAAAATACTGCCTTTTTAGCAAGACAGCTGTGTTTTGGGGTGTATCATGAGTATTTTTTGACCAATTTGAATTTGGAAACTTTGAATATCTATTACTTGAATATAATTCTGGCCCTAACCAGTCACTAGTGAATTAAAAGAAGTGAGACTGTCTCTCAAAGTATAAAATGTACTGAACACTGCATGGAATGATGCTTATGATTAGAAAAACTTAAACACTGGTTAATTTGGTAGAAAAAAACAGCCATTCCAGATTTTTCTTAAATTTTTGCCAGAAGTAGTGAGTTTTGAGTCAATATAAGTTCATTTTATTCTTTTCTGCCCCTTTTGTACAAGGTTTGTTGGCTTTAGTGAAGCTGAAAGAATACTTATAACTTAGCAGGTACTGTAAGTAGAAAGTGAAGTTATCTGTTCTCAGGATATTCATGAACCAGTGTTGTTGCCCTTTAGTGGCACTACTTAGTCTCAAAAACTTAAATCATTCAGGGGGGCTGAAACCAGAAGTTGAACATCTGTCTTCAAGCTTTGGGGCACCTGGCAGTGCTACTTTTGCCCTTTGGTTAAGAAGTCTCTTTAGTTCAGGAGTCTCCTTTTGCTTCCTTAGCCAAGCTCGAAGCATGAGCGGGCATCCTGAGGCAGCCCAGATGGTACGCCGAGAATTCCAGCTAGATCTCGATGAGATTGAGAATGACAATGGCACAGTCCAATGTGAAATGCCAGAACTTGTGCAGCACAAACTGGATGACATTTTTGAACCGGTCCTTATTCCTGAACCCAAGTAAGTTAACCTCTTTCACATAGGATAAGCAGTTCATGAGTGCATGTGTGAAAAGAGCTCTCTATGCAATTATAACTTTTTAGAACTAATTACTACCTGGCTGATAGCAGTTTTTTACTAAGACCTGGATGTAGTGGGGAATTACATAATTCCAACTCACTGGGATCTCTTACAATAAAGATTGAACTTTTCCCTTTGTTCTGCTCTCTAGGATCCGGGCTGTTTCTCCACACTTTGATGATATGCACAGTAACACAGCATCCACAATCAATTTCATTATCTCCCAAGTAGCCAGTGGTGACATCAACACAAGCATCCAAGCTCTAACACAGGTAATGGGGGTGTTACTCATGACAGTAATTCCACTGGTGGATATAAAGTCTATAGGAGTGATGGTTGCATACAGGTTGCAGTATTAAAGGAGGCAGACAGCATTCAGTACTATGCTGATGAAAAAAGTGCACAGGGATCACTCAAGTCATCACTTGCTTCACAGGATGCATCTCTTTCAGAGCCTTACTCTGTATAATTGCATTCATTCACCAGAGACTGGAGATGAAGTGAGTAAGTAGGGTCCAACTTCAGGGAAACTTACTTAGATTTTAATGGACAGAGGCAAATAAGTAAACAAAAGATTATCAGACGATAACTACTATAAATATAACTCAGATGGGGTGAGTGGAGAAAGGAACTAGGTAGTTACTTAGATTGATCGTCGGGGGTCCAAGCAGAAAGGATAGCTACTACAAAAATTCTAGGGTGGGAATAAACATGGCATGTTCAGGGAAACAATATAAGGCCCGTGTGTCCAGAGCCTAGTGGGCAAGAGAAGAATGGTACAGAATGAGACCCAGTTATGCAGAGTTTTAAAAGCCTCAGAGTAAGCTGTTTGGAATCTATTTTGTGATGGAAACAATCAGAAAATTTCAAATAAAGAAGCTACTTTTTTTATTATTATTATTCTCTTCTTTCTCTACTTTCCTTCCCTAACAGTTCAGTTCTAAAGCCAATAGGTGGGTAGAGCAAGGTAGGCATCTCCCATGTGGCAAGGGAGTGCAAGTGGAGCCATAGTGGCCCAGTTTGATGATCTTAGAGCCCAAGCCTTGTGAGGAGGGGCGATGCAGAGCTAGGAGTCAGAGCCCAAGCAGGATGAAGAGGCTGTCCACGCAGGCAGAGTGAGGAAGACCTCCACGTGTGCGAGAGGGATGCAGGCAGAGTGAGGAAGACCTCCACGTATGCGAGAGGGACGCAAGGCAGAGTGAGGAAGACCTCCATGCGTGTGAGAGGGACGCAGGCAGAGTGAGGAAGCAGGGCAGTGTGTGGGTGGCTCAGAATGGGGAGTTAGAGCCAAAGCAGAAGTGAGCATTTGCATGGGAAGAGCTGGTGGCAGGGATAAGGGGATTGATTACATACAAAGGGATTGGTCAAAGAAATAAGGAAAATAGGAGCCAAGTTTCCTACTGTCATAGAACAATAATACAAATATGGGAGGGAAGCAAATAGAATGAACTCTTGTACTGGACTAGAAATAGATGCATCATATGAACTCATGGTTTTCAATATGTAGATTTAGAAATATCAATTTAAATATATAAGCATGTGGGTATGTATGTGGTATGAATGTATGTTATAGATAATATACATAAATTCACTAGCTCTTGCCACAGAGAGGACCAGAGAACAGCAACACCCCTGCAGCAACAAGCATCCCCAAGTTTTGTCTTCTAAATACCATTTTTTACTAAAAGGAATGAGGGCTTTTTGGTGAATGGCTGATTCCAGGGCCAAATCAGGGAAAATAGAAGATGATCCTGAAACAATTCATACCAAACCATAGGATGGGAAGGATGAGCTCAGAGAATGATAGGCACATGTTACCAGTCAGTACCCAGAGGCCAACTGGAACAAACTCTCTGTTTGAACAAGGACAGTTTCAGCATCAAAATAAATAAAGATAGTGATGACTTATAATCCAACAAACTGAATAAAATTCAGTAAATTTATTAGATTCAATAAAATTTAACAAAATAGGAAACTTGCCCTGGCTGGGTAGCTCAGTTGGTTAAAGCGTTGTCCCGATACACCAAGGTTGAGGGTTTGATTCCCAGCCAGCACACATACAAGAAGGAACCAATGAATGCATAAATAGGTGGAACAACAAATCAATGTTCTCTCTCCCTCTCTCTCTTTCTGCCCCTTTCCTCCTTCCTCTCTCTCAAATCAATCAATCAAATTAAATAGGAAACCACAAATCCATTCACATATAAGTTAAAAATTTGAAGAGAAATGGGATATTTATATAGCTTAATAGTACCTCCCCATAAACTTGAGTGATGTGGCTCAGTAGTTGATCATTGACCCATGAACCAAGAGGTCACCAGTTCCATTCCCAGTCAGGGCACATGCCCAGGTTGCAGGCTCAATCCCCAGTAGGGGGCGTGCAGGAGGCAGCTGACTGATGTTTTTATCTCTCTATCCCGCTCCCTTTCTCTCTAAAAATGAGTAAAAACTTTTTTTTAAGAAAACTACAGGCATATCAGAGCTTTTGTGGGTTTAGTTGTAGACTACTGCAATAAAGTGAATATCACAATAAAGCGAGTCCTAATCTTTTTGCTTGTAGAGGGTCTTGCCTTTGTGAAGCACAGTAAAGCAAAGCACAATAAAACAAGGTAGCGTATATTCCTGTTGACTGTTGATGTTTCTATTTCTCCCTCTCCCTCTCTAAAATCAGTAAAAAAAAAATGCATTTATTTATTTATTTCTGCACGCCCCCCATTGAGGATCAAACCCACAATCCAGGCATGTACCCCAATGGGGAATCGAACTATGACCTCCTGGCTTACAGGTCTATGCTCAACCACTGAGCCACGCCGGCTGGGCAAAGATAGTATTTTTTATAGTATCTGTGTTGAAGCAGTATTCTTGAAAAGTCCTAGTTATATAAAATTATATGTGCTTGGAGGTATACATGGATAAAGAGATAAATGAAAGTAGTACCAGTGGCTTCGTCAACACCAAGAGGAACCATTTGCATTGTAGTCTGTAGTGTAAGTGCCTCACCCCCTATCCTGGAGTTGTGCAGTTTCTTGGCCCTACATGAAAAGATGGTCACTGAAGATTGACATGATGTCTCAGGGTATTATTTATGTAATCACAAAAATAAAGATCTTTTTAAGTAGTGAATAGGAAATACATGTTTTTCCCATAGTAACATTTTGCCATTAGTGACAATTACTAATCACACCAAAAAGAACACTGGGTCAAGATTTGGGAAACCTGAGTTTTGAGTTTGAACTAAATAGTCTAATCTTTCTGAGCCTCACTTTTCTCACCTCATAAATGGAGATCTTACTCTCAGCCTGCTACCTCTCAGGGCTATCGGGATGATTAAATTAGATAATGGGTATAAAAACACTCTAATAAATTAGAGATTTAAACAGGGACTATTCCCTGAACTAGACATGGAGACTCAGAGTAGGAGCTACAACTAATTCACCTAACAGTATCTTGCTCAGTAAGTATTCCTTGAATGATTGAATCCCTAAGGACTCATTGGTACGTAAAGCGATTGGGGGTTTTTTAAGGTAAGATACTAGATGTGCTTTGCTAATATTACAGAGCTATCTCTTGTAGTATCTTTCTGCTACTTAGAAATTTGAAGCTTGGAAAATACACCTTGGATTTTTGTTATCAGATCGATGAGGTCCTGAGACAAGAAGACAAAGCCGAAGCTATGTCTGGCCACATTGATCAGTTTCTTATAGCCACTTTCATGCAGTTAAGACTCATCTACAACACACATATGGCAGATGAGAAATTGGAGAAGGATGAGATCATCAAGTTGTATAGCTGTATCATTGGCAACATGATTTCGGTAAGGGCACCTCTGCAGATCCTGAGCTTCCCTTTAAGTCCCTCACTCCACCTGAGTTGGTACAGATGTTTCAGCGAGTCCTGTGTCACTTATAGAAATGTACACTTAAGCTTACCTTATTGTTGGGTGTTGACAACACTTCAACTGACCTTGTTAGGATACAAAGTAAAATGCTTACATACTACCTAGAATTCTGCTTCCTGCCAGTTTCTTCATCAGGCATGTAGGCCCTGGCTGGCATTTTACATATATCTGCTCACATTAAAAATACTTCTATAACAGGAATGAAGCACGCCAATTAATTACAGCTATTATTCGACGGGGGTAGGGGGAGTGGTGGTATTTTTTCCTAATACTCTGAATTTTTAAGAATAGGATAGAACCATTTACTAGAACAGCCACCCATGTTTATCTTCCTTGCCATGTATATTGCATTTCATGCCTATAACAGTTATGATTGGGTAGCTCTTTCAGATAGAGAGCCTAGCCCGGGAGGCCTCCACTGGAGTGCTGAAAGACCTGATGCATGGCCTCATCACCTTAATGCTGGATTCTCGAATTGAAGATCTGGAGGAAGGACAACAGGTGATCCGCTCCGTGAATCTCTTAGTGGTGAAGGTTTTGGAGAAGTCGGACCAGACCAACATCCTGAGGTATAGCGTTCTCTCAGCATTACAGCCTAGAACAGCCCCTCTTTTGTCTGCCCATAGAAAACAGAAGGCACTGGATCAGTTGAAACTTTAGGTTTGCCTGATAATTTATTACTCTTTCCTCAAGAATCAAAGATATTCCAACCTGAGACAGCAGCTATAACTAATAACTGAGTAAAGAACTGCAGTAAGCCAGTGAGTAGCAGTGAGTTTTCTAGACTAGGGCTGTGAAGTGTGTCAGTTACCACTCTTTTATGTACATTTCTCTCTCAGCAAACAGTGACAAAAATAGTGACAAGCTTTACCAAGTAGTAATTAATAAAACTTAAATGATTGATGTCCATTTTCTTACCAGTAATAACTGAATGTCGAATTATTTGATCCATGAGCTCTCAGTTTATTAGATGGGTAGAGAATATTTACACTTGGCCTTTCAATTACTAATTTATTTGTAATGCAAATTTCAAACTTATTAATGCTGTTTTGTTGGGGTTTTTTTCCTAGTGCTCTACTTGTTTTGCTTCAAGACAGCCTGCTAGCAACAGCCAGTTCTCCCAAATTCTCAGAGCTTGTTATGAAGGTGAAGTTAAAATAATTTAAACTCTTTCAAAGATGCAAAACTTTATTAAAGTGTGGGGAAAGAAGAGTTGGAACTAAGACATAGACTCAAATCGACCAAGACACACCTGAAAAATACAGTTGGTCTTTATTTTACCTTCTTCCACCCTAGCTCAGGCCTAAATCATTCCTGGCCTCAAACAGTAAAAAGGAAGAACTATTTTGTAAATATCCCACCAATTCTTCTAGAATCAAAAGAAGTTTCATTTCTTTTGGGGGGAAAGATAACTATAGCCCAATAAATATTTTGGTGTCTTTAATGGAAGAACTCCAAATGTACATATCTATAACATTATAATACTACTAGAGGCCCGGTGCACCCCCGGGGGTGGGGGGGTCCCTCAACCTGGCCTGTGCCCTCTCACAGTCTGGGACCCCTCAGGAGATAACGACCTGCTGGCTTAGGCCTGCTCCCAGGTGGCAGAGGGCAGGCCCAATCCTTAGGTGCAGCCCCTGGTCGGGCTCAGAGCAGGGCCGATTGGGGAGTTGGGGTGCCGCCCCCTGTCATG
>NW_006296627.1:4270104-4284746 GCF_000327345.1 Myotis davidii | reverse complement strand
TCGGGCTTAGAGCAGGGCCGATTAGGGAGTTGGGGCACCACCCCCTGTCATGCACAGAGCAGGGCGGATCTGGAGGTTGCGATGCCAACCCTAGTCACGCTCAGAGTACGGCCAATTGGGGGGTTGGGGCACCGCCCCCTGTCACACTCAAGGCAGGGTCGATAGGGAAGTTGCGGCGCCACCCCGTCACGCACAGAGCAGGGCGGATCAGGGGGTTGGGGCGCTGCACCCTGTCACAGAGCCACAGGGTGATCAGGGGGTTTGGGCGCTGCCCCGTCACGCTGATCCCTGTGCCGGGAGGCATATTACCCTTTTACTATATAGAATAGAGGCCTGGTGCACGGGTGGAGGCTGGCTGTTTTGCCCTGAAGGGTGTCCTGGATCAGGGTGGGAGTCCCCACTGGGGTGCCTGGCCAGTCTGGCTGAGGGGCTAAGGGCCATTTTCGGGCTGGCGGGGGACTGAAGCTCCCAACCGCTCCTTTTTTTCTTTTTTTTTTTATTCTGGGCCAGCTTTAGCTCTGAAGCCTCAGCTGCTGAAAACAGGTTTCTGGCCTTTGTTTACCATCTGTATTTGATACAATGTTGCGATCTGGCTGGCTGAAGCCCGGCTGAGTAAAGCAGGTTTCTGGAGTTTCTTTAGCTTATCTATTTGCAACATAGTTGCTTAGAGTTGCAGCTGAGAGGCGGGCAAATCAGGCCGGGAACGTTGGAGTCCTCCGTCATTGAAGCAAGCCAGCCTCCCTGTTCGCATCAGCTGCCTGGCTGCCGGCCGCCATCTTGGCTGGCAGTTAATTTACATATCTCCCTGATTAGCCAATGGGAAGGGTAGCGGTCGTACGCTAATTACCATCTTTCTCTTTTATTAGACAGGATTGTTACACTGTAATAGTGTAAAATATCTGTCTCCTTGGGTTAGATTTTGGTAAGCAATGTGAACTACCCTACTAGTACTCTCAGGTACCAAGCAAACTCAAGATAAGTTCCACATGTTCTTATTATTTAAGGCCCTGTCTCTAGGTCTAGGAAGTGGGAAGGAGAAGTATCTGAGATGATTAGATGGATGATTTGTTACACTTTAGCTAGTGACATGGTTGAAGTAAGTAAAATTTTTCATTTTTAGCAGCCACACTTGAAAGATCTGAGTGCCACATTTATATCCCTGACACTTTTAGAAGTGATCCCAGAGCTTAAGGAAGATGAATGGTGACAAATTATACTCATTCTTCAGTCACTCCCTCTAACTTTTGTTCCTTTTTCCAATAGTGTCTCTGGAGAATGGTTCGACTGTTGCCTGATACCATCAATAGCATTAATCTGGACAGAATTCTTCTGGATATACACATTTTCATGAAGGTCTTCCCCAAAGAGAAACTGAAGCAGTGCAAAAGTGAATTTCCCATAAGGACCCTAAAGACACTGCTGCACACTTTATGCAAATTAAAAGGGCCCAAGGTGAGTGAGAATAGCAACCAGTCTCTGAGGGCATTTGAGAGAACATCGTGGAAAGAGCATTGCTGCTATTTGAATGTGCTCATGTCTCCTTCAGATCCTAGACCACCTGACCATGATTGATAACAAGAACGAGTCTGAACTGGAGGCCCACCTCTGCCGGATGATGAAGCACAGTATGGACCAGTCAGGGAGCAAGTCAGATAAGGAAACAGAAAAGGGAGCATCTCGAATCGTGAGTGGCCTGACTTGAAAGGTTGAGGGAAGTGAGGTTGTCTGGAAGTAATCTTGTCAGAGGCGTGGGGATTGGTCCAGTCTCACTCTTCTGCTGTGGTGCTATAACCATTTCCATCTTGAAAATTTCAAATATAAACTATTTATGTGTTGGGCCCTAAGAAAGTTTCTCTGTGCCTAAGGCATTGTCACCAGATAAATCCACTGTGGACTCTATTTAGGGAGGACTGAGCCAGATCCTTCCTCTTCAAGTTTAGTTGAAAACCTGAGACTAGAGGCTTTCAGTAACCCGGAGTGTCATTGGGTCTGCTGCAGACCCTGCAGCACTGGTGTTTCTGTCATCTGCAGGAGCAAACCAGAAAGTCTGGATTTTGAGCTATTTTCAGTTCTTATCCAATCTTTGGTTCCTAATTAATAACTCAAGTCTAAACAACCAATCTTCCCTTATGTCTTTCAACTTTTCAGGATGAAAAATCATCAAAGGCCAAAGTGAATGATTTCTTAGCTGAGATTTTTAAGAAGATTGGCTCTAAAGAGAATACTAAAGAGGTGAGAGGGAAAAGATTGAGCCAGATGGGGATCTGTGTTATGGAAAAGTGTCACTAACATCCACCCCACCTCTTTCTTTTTCTCATTAACCAGGGCTTAGCAGAGTTATATGAATATAAGAAGAAATATTCAGATGCCGACATTGAACCGTTTCTGAAAAATTCCTCACAGTTCTTCCAGAGCTATGTTGAGAGAGGCCTTCGGGTGATTGAGATGGAGAGGGAGGGCAAAGGCCGTATTCCCAGTTCAACAGGTATGGTTTCCTCTAGGAGCTCCAGGAATAAGTTCAAATTAGCTCCCAGCTCAGGAACTGGGGTTTTGATTTGTTTAAATGTATAATCATGCACCTCAGTACTTAATGGTCATCAGTAACATTCACATTGCTCCAGACAGTCAACTGTCCCCTACCTTGACTCATCATCAGTGTTTGACAGTGGCATCTCCCTGCCCTTGAAATAGCTTCTTCCCTGGGCTTTGTACTCTCTTGGTTTCCACCCACCTTGCTGGCTGTTCCTCCTGGACCTGACTGATTCTTCCTGTCCCTGATCTCTGTGTTGGAGTCCCCCAGAGGTCAGTCCATGATCGATCATCTCTTCTTTCTTACTCTCACTTCTTTAATT
Organism: Myotis davidii; assembly: GCF_000327345.1. Taxonomy (NCBI): domain Eukaryota; kingdom Metazoa; phylum Chordata; class Mammalia; order Chiroptera; family Vespertilionidae; genus Myotis; species Myotis davidii. The sequence goes on along the minus strand of NW_006296627.1, from coordinate 4,281,894 downwards.
AATCCATCCACTTTCATCACTTTAAATAGCATTTTTATTTGCCAGCAAGACCCAGTTTGTTTGGTGTCAAGCTCAGACCTCCTTCCTGATCTTGACTGATATATATACATACTACATGACATCTCTGTTTGGGGTTTCTAGCTCCTGCTGTTCCCTCAAACCTTCATTTGCATTCTTCTCCCTCTCAGCTGATGGCACCCTTGTCCTAATTTACTCAGACTCACAGTTTGAGTCTTCTCTTCCTCTCTGTCAGGAGATCCTTTGGCTTTACCTGCAAACTGTATGCAGAATCCACCCACACTTCCCATCACCTTCATTGCTGCTGCCCTGGTCTGGATTGGAACACTCTCCTTCCTAATTTCCCGCTTCCACTCTCGTCTCCCTATATTATTTCCACACACAACATCAAAAAGAAGTTCTTAAACATTTCCCAAAGGCTCTCCCTTTCATTCAGCAAAGGCAAAAAGCCCTAGGAGGTCCTGCATTATATGGCCCCCTGATACCTCTAGAACCTCATCACCTGCTATTTCCCCTGACTTTCATTCCACTCTAGCCCTACCAGCACCCTTGCTGTTTCTTGAACACACCAGACGCACGCCATCTTAGGGCCTTTGCTCTGGCTGCTGCTTATGCATACATTGCTCTTTCCCAAGATAGCCTGTGGCCAGCCCTTTCCTTCTTAAGGTCTTTGTTCAAATACCACTAGCTCAGTTAGCCCTTATTTACAACTTGCAACCTACCCCTCACCCTCCATAGCACTCAACCACCTCTAACATGCCATACAGTGTGGTACTTGTTAGGTTGATTGGTGTTTATCTGACTGCTAGAATTGAAAATCCACAAAGGTAAAGATTGTTTTGTTACTGGCACATAGTAAACAGTACATATTTGTTGAATAATATGAATAAATGCTTATCCCAATGTTAAGCTGAAATATACTGTTCCCACAGTAAAAAAAAAAAAAAAGCCAGTATGTGAGAATTACTGCTCACAGGATCTATAGACAAAAGGAAGACTTACGAGGTATCAGTTCATAGAAAATAGCTGTCAGAAGCCTTAAACGCAAGAAAAACCCATCTGCAAGAGTTTCCTCTCACCGTGCAGAGTAGAACTCGCACATTTGTCCTGCATTTGGTTCTCCCGAGTTCAGGGAACTGTACCTACTCTTACGTTTTAGAATCTGTTTGTCTGTAAAACTGTTCCTTTTGTGGGTTTCAGATTCCACTTGTGTTCTCTCTCACCGGTGTCTTGCCAAGCTGAAGCTTCAATTGTGTTTGTTCTTTTGCATTGTTTTTGTTGTTTTTAACACCTTAAAGAGTTTATTTCTTGAATCATAGCAGAATGTCTAACAGAATTCTGCTGATGTTCAACGTTTAATTGACACTTATTTGCAACATAAGCATGTGACCCCACTGATTACTGAATGCTTTCAAAATGCCTTAGTGTTTGAACATCCATTATTGCTGGCTTTTCCCTTATTCTTCATTCATTTTCACCCCCTCAGTGTTCTCATCTGTACATCAAAGGTTTCCTTTTTCCCTAGAGTGACCTGTTTTACTTTCCTGTTGACAATAAGGGAGTGTATCCACCCAGTACTTGATCATTTAGCTTATGTCATGCATTTTCATTGGTATCAAGTGGGTCATTTTAATGTCTGCATGTTGTGATTGTTTCTTCAGGAACTCAGACACTGGGGCGGATTTTTTGGTTTTGGTTTTCCCTCTCCTACCAGACTATTGGTTTCAGTGCTGGGAATTCCCGTCCTATCTCCTAGCCCTTCTCTGGGTGTTTCTTGGACACCTCAGTTTCTATGCTTTTCCATGCATATACTGTAACCCTGAGCTTCTTCTGTGCTCCCAGTTTGAATAAGAGCTCTCCTCTTGTGTCCTGTGGTCTGAACCTGGTCTAAGTCTTCCAAACATTTAAAGTCTTTAGCTTCTTTAGTTGGGCACTGGCCATATACTCAAGAGTAGCTTAGGATTTCTGGGTTGCCCAGGGCAGCTGTGGGCTTACAGGCTTACAACCCTGCATAGCCCAGGATGTAGATGGCCCAGCTTACATCCACTCCTCTGCATCAGCTCTTGGGAATTCTCACTAAGCTTACCCTGTATATTTCTGAGCACCTTTATGATCAACTCCAGGAGGATTCCTGTGGATTTTTTAGTCATGAAGTACCATGGCAATCTCCAGACCCCAACTTATTCCCTTTGGTGGCAGATTAACGAGGGTACCCTAAGAGTGGGGGGTACGTATATCTGAATATTCTTTCTACATTTCCTCTCTAGGCATCTCCTCTCAGGTGGAGGTCACATGTGTGCCTGCTCCCACAAGCACAGTGTCTTCCCTCGGTAACACAAATGGAGAAGAGGTGGGACCTTCTGTCTACCTGGAAAGGCTAAAAATCCTCCGACAGCGGTGTGGCCTGGACAATACAAAGGTACTGCTCCTTTCCTTTTGTGTGGGCAGGGAGATAGTGACAAGCAGGGCAGGAACAGGTTCTCCCAGAGAAGCGACCCAGTCTTGGTATATGTTGTTCCAGGGCCACCTCTTGCCCTTAGACAATGACTCTTCTTCTCTCGACAGCAAGAAGACCGACCTCCGTTGACCTCTTTGCTCTCCAAACCAGCCGTTCCTACCGTTGCCTCTTCCACAGACATGCTGCACAGCAAACTCTCTCAGCTCCGGGAGTCCCGGGAGCAGCACCAGCATTCAGACCTGGATTCTAACCAGTCTCACTCTTCAGGAACCATGACCACATCCTCCTCCTCCACAGCTAACATTGATGACTTGAAAAAAAGACTGGAAAGAATAAAGAGCAGTCGCAAATGAAGCTGCCCCCTCCTGGCACCCTGCAGCTTTAGTTTACTAACCTAGAGTCCTCATAGTTTACAGTGGCCTCGGCAGGCCTAGTGTACACGAACCGGGTGTTTGTATCAGCCCTGGGTCCGGGGAGGAGTCGTGGCACAAATACCTGTACATACTCAGCTTCTCCATCAGCACCTGCCTCTCCAGAGGACTGTCTTAGTTTAGTGTACAGACCTGTAAACAGCAGCCCTCCACTCAGCTCAGACTGGTTCCCGTAGCCTTTTTCTTTTTAATTGCTCATTTGTAAAGTTGTCCTAATCTTTCCTAGCTTTTAACTATTAGGAATTCTTTAATAGTTTCCCTTTGAGTTTGTGAACTCTTCTCCCTGTAGCCCTGAAGGGTTACTGTATTCTGTATGAATGCATGGCATGATACAACTAATTTAAAAGTCTTTTATAAATAAAGTTTGCATTAACTATACCTGCTCCCAAGATGCTCCATATCTGGGCATGTTGGGCACCTCTCACCTGTTCTAGAGACCAGGTGGATATTCAGCCAGTTAGAGAAAGATTAAAACGACTTGCCCAAGGAGCACCACCTCTCCTTGGCTCCCAGACGAGGCACTGCCTTTTGCTTTTTTGGAACAGGAGGAACTCACCTTTCCTGCTTTCCACAAGCAGCTCCTAGGGAAGCAAAGGAATCTCATTCTCTCTTTGAGGCTCGGTCATGGCTTCCCTCCCATCATCACCATGGTTCCAAGGAGTTTGTAGGCTTCCTGCCACTTTGCTGCCCAAATGCACGTGAGATTGTGCCCAGAGATTGGCTGGGCTACCCGGTTGTCACATGGTGTCTGAATTCAGGTCATTAGACTAAAGGATATGGGAGAGCTTAGGAGCTTCCTGCCCAGTTGGAGTTTAAGTCTAAGTCTAAGTCTACACTAACAGTTGTTTCCCACTCAGTCGGAGTGAAGACCACACAGTGAACTGAGGAGTTAGCTCTGGAAGAAACTCCACAGGGCTCCTCCATAGTCAGAAACACTCTTAAGTACTAAGAAGTTCTAGATTTAGATGGAAGACTTTTTGGGCAATCATCAAGTTCAAAGGAACTTTTCTAGACTACCTTTTACTCAACTGGTATTCAAGAAATGAAGGTTGGTAGAAATTCTCTTGATTGCAGTCATGATTTTCAGGTGGCCCCTACACTGCCTGAAATGAAACTTGCCGCTCTCTCTTAGGGTTGCTAAAGGGAAGATGGAGGATGCTATCGTAGAAGGATATATTTAGAAAGAAAGGCTAATTTGAAAAACCAAATGATGCAGAGCTCACAGTGCTGACAGCTATACTGCAAAGGAAGCAGTCTTGTGAGGATGTGCACCCTTATTTAAAAAGCAGATTTGTAGTATTATAATTCTATTTTTATATATGGGTTTTTTTTATTGATTTCAGAGAAAGAGAGAGGGAGAGAGAAACATCAATGATGAAAGAGAATCATTGATTGGCTGCCTCCTACACACCCCCTACTGGGGATTGAGCCTGCATCCTGGACATGTGCCCTTGACCAGAATCTAACCTGGGACCATTCAGTCTGCAGGCTGACACTCTACCCACTGAGCCACACTGGCTAGGACTGGAAAATTGTAATTCTTAATCCCTTCTTCCTGCTCTGGTTACAGCTCTGGGCTGGGAAGATCCTGCTCAGGGATGGCCCTTCTCAATACAGTCCTCCAGATAGTACCATCTGATTAGCTTTCACACCAGGGGAAACGCACACCATACCTGTCGTGGGCTATAGGGCCTAGTTCCCCCTCAGTCATACATGCATCCAACAGGAACAGCAATATGGACAACAGATCAAATGAACTGAAAATAAGTAGGGATATAGATGACTTAAATGACAAGTAAAAAGGTACATTTATGAATCTATCTCCCCTCTCACCTTACCTGGTAATGGTACCAGCTCTACCTGAGCTGCCCATGAACAGCACTGGGAGCATTGAGGCTCACAGAGTCACTTTTATTGAGAACTAAAGTTTTAGGAACAAACCACAAAAATAATTCTTCCCTTGGATTGGTTTCTGTGATCTTACAGTGAGGAGCCTAGAATGTGGATGGTCCTCTAACTTTCAGACCGATCAATGACCTTCTGTATCCACTTCTTCAGGCGGAACACATGTGTGTAGAAGCCACACTTCCCATTCCTGTCACAGCCTTCACCCCACGAGACGATGCCCATTTGATACCAGCGGTTGTTTTGGGGGCTCTAAGGAAGAAACATGAGGTTTTTAACTGTCAAGTCCACAGTAGTGTCAGCACTGCCCTAGCAGGTAACTACTTCTGGATTCTGGGGTCTCTCCTTACCCACCCCACCAGGAGATCTACCCACCAGCTGCAGGCCTTAGAGAAGCTAGCTTACCTTCATGACAAAGGGTCCCCCACTGTCACCTTCACAAGCATCCCCTCGTTTCCCTTCATCGGGCTTGTAACCTTGAGAGAGAACAGCAGTACTCAGGAGCATAGCTCATACTCCAGCCCTTCTAGAGACATTCCAGATGAGTGTCCACTTGACCTCTTCTCATCATCTCAACTCTTCATTTTCTCACCCCACACCAATTCTTGTACAAATCTTGTCAGCGATTTCCTCAATATATCCCACTATGTCCCAAATCCAACCACTTCTCACCACTTCTACACTGGTCACATCACATGCACCTCTACCCCAGAACTAATTCTGCTTTTGCCCACCTACAATCAGTTTTCCACTCGACAGGTAGGACTTAAAAAATATGTTAGACTTACAGGTAGCTGAGGACAATGGTGGTGCTGCCTTTATTCAAACCTTACCACATACCCTCCACAAACAATGCGGAACAACAGAAACTACACAAAAACTGCACCTCGCCCTAGCCAGTTTGGCTCATTGGATAGAGCACTGGCCTGAAGACTGAAGGGTCCCGGGTTCAATTCCAGTCAAGGACACATACCCGGGTTTCAGGCTCAATCCCCAATAGGGGGTGGCCAAGAGGCAGCCAACCAATGATTCCCTCTCATTGATGTTTCTCTCTCTCCTTTCCTCTCTGAAATCAATAAAATATGTGTATATATAACAAACAAAAACACCACACCTCCAGCATAACTACAATACAGAGAGCACCCAAACTTCAACCCTAATGTATCTAATTAGTGGTGATGAGGATGGGATACAAAAGTGAGTGCCATTGACATATAAACCCAACTGAAATGTAAACCCTTGTAAATAACCCCAGATCTACACAATAAAAGAAAACTAGATCTATTCAAAGGTATTATAGGGAAACATAAAATGAGGATTAAAACACCTCAGCTAATAAAAACCCTCCCCTATGAAACAAAACAAATTTCCTCCAATTTTTGGACTGTGAAAAGACACCTTGACTCAGAAATTCAAAAATTAAAAATAAGTGGACAGCCTGGCTGGTTTGGCTCAATAGATAGTGTCAACTGCTGGCTGAAGGGTCTCGGGTCTGATTCTGGTCAAGGGCACATACCTTGGTTGAAGGCTTGATCAGTCCTGGTCCGGGTGCATGTGGGAAGCAACCAATGATGGGTCTCTCTCATATCAGTGTTTCTCTTTCTCTCTCTCTCCCCCCCTCCCTTCCACTCTAAAAATCAATGGAAAAATATCCTTGGGTGAGGATTAACAAAAATGGACAAAACAATAACAAAAATGCAAAGCAAAAGAGTGGTTGAAATGGAACTCAGACCAAAGAAGAAATTTGAGTCCCTCGAGAACTAAGTAATAAAAAAGAATATTTACAATATAAAAAAACTGCACAGAAATAAAAACATTGAGTGTACATATTGAAAGGTCCACTGAGCACCAGGCAACACTGGCCTGAAACCCTCAACTCTGACGAAAAACCCTCAAGGCCTCCAAGCAAAAGACCAGATACCTCACCAGGTCCAAAGAATCATGCCGACATCAGACTTTTCAAAAACTACATACAACGTAAACAATAAACCCATCATTTTCAAAAAATTCAAGGAAGGGAAATGTGAACCACAGATTTTATATGCCACCACGCTGATTGTCAGGCTACAGAAAGACAATTCTATAAGAGCTCAGGAAGTTCTATGCTCAAAACCCTTCTTGAAGAATCTACTAGCAGATGAGCTTCATCCAACCAAGAGATTAGTGCTTCAGCAAAAGGACCAATGTTCTGACAAGTAGAAAAAAAATGCAGCTCAAAATGAGAGAAGAGAAAGGAAACTCACTGTTAGATAGCCAGTGGGTGGGAGTTACAATTAAGTTATATAAGAAAAGGAGCCCAGCCGGTTTGGCTCAGTGGATAGAGCATTGGCCTGTGGACTGAAGGGTCCCAGGTTGCAGGCTTGATGCTCCATCCCCAGTAGGGGACATGGTGGGGTGTGCAGGAGGCAACTGATCAATGATTCTCTCTCATTGATGTTTCTCTCTCCCTCTCCCTTCCTCTCTGAAATCAATAAAAACATATTAAAAAATAAAATAAATGGCATTCTTAAAAAAAGAAAAGGAATTAAGGGCATTTCAAAAAGGTGTAAGTCCAAAGATGATCAGTAGAACAAAAATGTAAACCTTCCTAAACATATATTTTCTTAAAAGATCACATAGGGGAAAACACAGCAAATGAAGCGCAATACATGTAAATATTATAAAATAATGAAGTAATGCTAATTCAATCATATATATATATGTATATATATATATATATACATATATATATATGTGAATGGGCTTAATACAAAACAAAAAGGTTTTCATTTGACTCAAAGCAAGACTCAACTATGCTATATATAACAAAGTGATTCATAAAGGCTAAAAGTAAAGAGATGGGCAATGGTATATCAGGCCAATGGAAACAAAAAGAGCAGGGATAGTAATCCTAATATTGAAAATAAAAAAGGACACACTTAAAGCTAAAAGCCATAATTTACATACAATGAATAAATAACAATTATGAATATCTGCACAAAACACAGCAACCACATTTATGAAGTAAAAAAAAACTATAAGCAATGCAAGAAGACAAATACATCTATAATAAAATTTAACACACCAAAGTCAGTACAAGACAGTTCAAATGAACTGAAAATAAATAAGGATTTAAATGATCTAAATAACAATAAGGTACATTTATGAATATGTATCAAACATCTGAATAAAGAACACACCTATACTCCTCAATCACACATGAACCACTCACAGAAATTATTCCAACAGCTCTGTCTCAAAAAGAAAATCAGTTCCATAAGGTAGAGAAATATTATAAACAATATTCTCATAATGCAGTAAAACTCAAAATTATTAAAGTGAAAATTCAAAAGGCCCCTCCCATCTGGAATTTTTAAAAACACCTATTAAACACCTTAGGTGAAAAAAAATACACATTGAAATTAGAGATAACTTATTATTCTAAAAAAATAACACTAGTGTTTTTTATAAAGAGGAGAAATGCACTCAATAAAAATTAAAGATCAAAGGTAAATTAACCAGCCCTAGCTGGTTTGGCTCAGTAGATAGAGCCTCAGCCTGGGAACTGAAAGGTCCCAGGTTCAATTCTGGTCAAGGGCACATGCTCGGGTTGTGGGCTCCATCACCCAGTAAGGGACTTGCAGGAGGTAGCCGATTCATGATTCTCTCTCATCATGGATGTTTCTCTCTCTCTCTCTCTCTCCCTCTCTCTCTCTCTCTCTCTTCCTCTTCCTTCCTCTCTGAAATCAATAAAAATATATTAATTTAAAAAAAAGTAAATTAACCAGCCTGGCCGGTGTGGTTCAGTGGTTGATTATCAACCTATGAACCAGTAGGCCATGCTTCGATTCCCAGTCAGGGCACATGTCCTGGTTTCAGGCTCAATTCCCAGTGGGGGGCATGCAGGAGGCAGCCAACCATTAGTCTCTCTCATCATTGATGTTTCTATATCTCTTCCTCTCCCTTCCTCTCTGAAACCAATAAAGATATTTTCTAAGTAACCAAATTGTCAGTTCAAAAAGCTCAAAAGAGCCCTAATCGGTTTGGCTCAGTGGATAGAGCGTCAGCCTGCGGACTGAAAGGTCCCAGGTTCGATTCCGGCCAAGGGCATGTACCTTGGTTGCAGGCACATCCCCAGTAGGAGGTGTGCAGGAGGCAGCTGATTGATGTTTCTCTCTCATCGATGTTTCTAACTCTCTATCCCTCTCCCTCTCTGTAAAAAATCAATAAAACATATTTTTTTTTAAAAAAAAGAAGCTCAGAGAATAAAATTTTTTTAAAAAAGCATAAGAAAATTTTTGAAAAGATAAAAGCAAAAACTAATGAGGTACAGAATTGAAAAACAATAAGTCTAATAAATAAGTCAAATTCCTAGGTATCTTTTGGTATTTTCTGCAACCACCAACTAATTTACTCAACAAAATTAAGAGCGGGGAAAAAACAAGGTGTCTAAGAGAAAAAGTCATAGCACACTGCATCACTATAAAGAGGCACAGTATAGACCTGGACAAATGGGGAAACATTTCTTGTCCTTGGATAAAATGACGCAGCAACAAAAAGGTGTCAGTTCTCCCTAAATTCATTTATAAATTCAACATAATCCCAACAAAAACACCGACAAACCTTTTATGGAGCTAGACAGATTGATACCAAAGTTCACATGGAAAAACAAATACGAAAGAATTTCCAGGAAAACTCTGAAAAAGATAAACTATGACAGACAATAAGCCCTACCAGATGTTAAAACATACTCTAAAGCCTCTATAATTAAAACAAGATGGTGTTTAATATAATGAACAAAGATCAGGAGATCCAAATTGAATGTCTCCAAATAGAAACAGACAAGCACATAGAAATCTAGTATGTGACAAAGGTGATTTCAAAGATACAATTTTTAATAAATGGTGTGGACAGCCGCTGAGGCATTTGGAAAAGGATGAATTCGATCCATACCTTGCATCATACACAAGCATAAAGTCCAAAGACTCAGATCTAAGTGTAGAAAAATGAAACCAAGTACTACAAGAAACCATGGGAATTTCTCTACGACCTGAGCATAAGCAAGTTTTTTCCTAACTTTGTTAAGAAATTTGACTACATAAAAATTTTAATTGAGTGGAAAAAGTTATAAAGGTTAAAAAACTAACAAAGTGGGCCCTGGCTGGTGGCTCAGTTGGTTGGAGGATCCTCCCCTACAGATTCAATCCCCAGGAGGCAACTGACAATGTTTCTCTCTCACACCAATGTTTCTTTTTTCTTTTTTTATACTTAATCTTTTCAAAAATATATATATATATAAGGTACATGCCCTTGACCTGAATCGAACCTGGGACCCTTCAGTCTGAAGGCCGACGCTCTATCCACTGAGCCAAACCAGTTGGAGCAAAGGTCGTCTCTACCACAAAATAATAATTGCAGAAATGACAGAATTAGAAAAATCACCATTTGGCAGCCACTATAGTTTGGGAGAATAATTTGATGAGAAACAGGATAGACAGACAGTATCAAAGTTTCTCCCCACAAGCTATTTATTCATTACAAAGAGAAAAACAGAACTTTACAGCGAGAAACCTGGCTGAGGCAGACACCACCTTAACCAAGAGGTCAGAGTTAGTCTCACCAGTTATGAGACATACATATATTACACGCCGGCCACCGGGATGCACCGAGGACTCAACATCACTCAGCCTAAATCTGGTCAGAAGAAACCAGAGACAAACGCAACGGAGGGCCCGTCTACAGTCCCGGGCCTGTCCTCACCAGATATGTCAAGGTCATGGGAGACAAGGACTGACAACTAAATACAGTGAGTAACCCTGGATTGGATCCCAGAGGAGAGAAACATTTTTCGTCTTTTACTATAAAAAGATATTAGCAAGTAGGACATAGAAAACATGTGAATAATGTCTACAGATTAGATAATGGTGCTTTATCATTATGATTTTCTGATTTAGTAATTGTACTGTGGTTATGTAAGAGAGCATTTTTTTATTTTTGGAGATACTCAATTAGATGGGTAAAAAATTCGCCATATGCACAATTTCCTCTCAGACCGTGTGTGTGAGTGTGCTGTGCGAAGTGTGTGTGGCAGAATCTCAATGGTGATACACAGAAATTCTTTGTATTATTTTTGCAAAGTTTTCTGTGAGTTTGAAAGAAATTACACTAACATTTAAAAAAAATTTTAAGTTAAGTTAGACCATTTACTCACCTGCCCCCAAACCCTCCAATCACTTCTTATCTCAATAAAAGCCGAAGTCCTTCCGGGCCCTAATGGAAGTGCCCATCTCTGCCTGCCCACCCATCTTCCCTCATCTCCTGCTGCACTCCGGCCGCTCAGGCCTCCCATTCAGACACACCAGGCCTGCTTCCACCTCAGGGCCTTGGCCCCTGCTGTCGCCTCAGCCTGCAGTACATTCCCTCGACTGATTCACTCCTTCACTTCTGGTCTCTGCCCAAACGTCACTTCAGAGAGACCTCCTCCAGCCACTCTATTTAGAAAAGCACTCCTGTGTCCACCTCTCTCTCTCCCTTACTTTCCTCTGCTTCCTGTTTCTTCCCAGCAGGGATTGCTGCTCTAAATCTGTTTTCTGGCACTCCCTCCTTCTAGGAAAGCTCTCTGAAGACAAGTGCACTGTCTGAGTCCTTGTTGTATACTCTGGAATACTTCATGGCTCATAGTAGGCACTCAATAAATATCTGTTTAATGACGGAACACATCAATGGCTTCCCTCACCGCCCCTCTCCCCCCCGCCCCAAGATTTCTGCTGCTCTCTGGGCCAACACATCCTGACAACTTAACCAGCGACCAGCACTCCACCTCGCTGAACCCCTCACACAGCCTTCTGGAACAGAGGCTTTTATCTCCATTTATAGAGGAAGAACCGGAACCTGCACGAGGTTAAGCGGCTTTGCCCAGTCATACGGCTTGTGCGTGGCTGGCGCCAGGGCTTGAACAGGTCTGTGCTCCTAACATGTCTCTGTTCCCCAACCAGAGGC
>NW_006296627.1:4254327-4270086 GCF_000327345.1 Myotis davidii | reverse complement strand
GCCTCCCCCCGGGGACTTGCCAGCACAGAACATGTTGTCGGTGATGCGGATGCGGGTGGAGGCCTTGCACACCGGTCGCTCCACGATGGGCAGGTTCACCACCTGCAGGACGCTGGGCTGCACCTCGGAAGGACTGGCTACCCACGTCTCCTTCAGGTTGCCCCAGCCCGTCACCCGCCCTTTGTATCCAGCCTGGAGCAACCTTTGGGGAAGGCAGAGGGACCTGGTGAGAACCGCCCCTCCAGTAGCCTCTGGCCCCAACACCCTCCCTTAGAGACCTGAATCTCAAACACCAGTGCGCAAAGAACTTTCAGGTTTGTTCAGAGAACCGAGGCCTGGAAAAAGGAAGGCCCTTCTGCCGGCCTACCAGGGTCAGTCAGGCCCAGAGCCCAGCCCAGACTTCTCAGCGAACGGCCCCTGGCGGCCCCACCTGGCTGCCGTCTGCTTGTCGGGCAGGCACACGGGGTGGATGTAGTTGCTGAAGGTGATGGGCCTCTTCAGCTTCAGCAGGGCGATGTCGCGGTCCAGCATATCCCTCCAGTTGTACCTGGGGTGGATGTAGATCTTCTCCAGCATGGAGATCTTTTCGATGCCTCGCTCATACCTGCGCAGACCCCAACAGAGAAACGGAGAAGCCATAAGCCACTCGGAGGCAGCGGTTCCCAGAGGAAGGAAACTGCCTGCCCTCAAGGTCTGAGAGTCAGGATTCTGCTCTTTGCAAAGCCTTAGTTCCTCTGACCCCAGCTCCCAGCCTATCAGGATGCGGCAGGACAGACTCTGCGGCACAGACTGTTTTCCACGGCGGGAGGCGGACAGACATGCCCCGTGTGTCCCAGGCACCAGAGCCCCTCACCATCCCGCCGGAGGGCTGAGACCCCTGCCAGACCCCTGGGCCCCCAGTTCTGTACCTGGTGCGGGAATGCTTGCCCATGCGCACCAGGAGGTCATCCGCAGTGAAGTTCTTGTCCCAAGGGGGGTACAGGAGACAGTGGGCAGCAGTGAGGACCCAGCGGTCACTGATGAGGCTGGCTCCACACAGCAGCTCCTGGGGACTCTTCCGGAAAAGCATCACCTGCCTGTGAGGGAGAACAGGGAGCATGAGAGCCAGGGAGCTGCTCCCCCTCCGCCACCACCCCTGCCCACTGGCCCCAGAAGTACAAAGTCCCATTTTTAAGAACTGGACAGAACTGCCTGCTGGGCCCAGGCCCCAGCTTGACCTGGTCACCTTTGGGGCCAGGGCCATCCATGTGACAGTGAGAGGCAGCGTCCTGCCTTGAGCACCCCTCTCCAGCTCCCTCCCGGCCAGAGTTGTGCAGCTGAGCCTGGCTCCGGGTCAGGCGCTGCTGTGGACTGACCCCAGTTCTCCTGGCCCCAGACTGTCCATTAGCAGCGTCACTGAAACGCCCTGGGCCTCAGTCATGCCCCTGCTTATGAGAACTAATAAAGCCAATCTCAAAAGGTTGCTGGGCCTCAATGAAGTGCAGGTGCTGGCACTCATTACCCATGAAGCCTGTAGGGGGAGAGACGCCCTCCAGGGCCGGGGCAGAGGTGGGGGCTTAGGGACCCACCAGGGCGCCAGGCCTTTCTCCGCGTCCCAACCCTCCACGATGCGCCCATCGATGTAGGACTCCAGCAGCTCGTGCTCCGTCTGGTCCGCCCGCGACTTGTTCTCAAACAGAGGCCGCAGCCCACAGTCTGCAAGCAAAGCCAGGTGGTGAGGGGCCGAGCGCAGACCCTGCCCCACGACCACGCACCCCCTTGCCCCCACTTCTGGCAGCCTCACCTGCCTCCCCAGCCCCGAAGGTCTTCTCGCTGAAGAAGGGCTGGAACTTCTCCTCGGTGGTGCGCCCATCGATGGCCGCTTCCAGGTCCTGGCTCTGCCCATCGACCGTCACCTCGTCCACCGGCTCCTCTGCAGAGACCCCGGCACCGGCTGGGACAGGACCCGGCCACGCCGCACCCACCTCCTACCTCAGGGCCTCATTATACTCAGCGGTGAAATGGGGATAAAACCCAGTCCCACCTGGGCAGTGGAGGGCTGCAGTGAGCGTACTCGCGTGCGCACGTGGTAACCGTAAATTAGGGACGGCTGTTCTGTTATCCCCTCCCGGTTTCGTGCCCTGTCTCGGGCCCCCAGCCCTGCCCTCTCACCGCAGTAGTTCAGGCCACAGTACTCATAGTCACCGGGCTTCCCGCCGCCCACGTAGCACCATGCGCCCTCCTGGTCCCCGTCTGGGTTGCGACAGAAGTTCTCCACCAGCGGCACTTGCGGGTTGAAGTTCTGGTTCTTGCCCGGGGCCTTGGCCTGCACGCTGGCCCAGGGCAGGCAGGGGGACCCCTGTACGGTCACCGCCAGGCGACCCTGGTAATGCTGGCCCCGCTCAGGGACACACTGGTCAGCTGGAGGCGACAGACTCGCTGTGGAGACTCTGGAGCGCGGGGTCAGCTCCACAGTGAGGCGATCTTGGCCTGGTGGGTGCGGAGGAAGGGAGCAGAGAGGGTGGGACCACAGGGGGAGCCAGACAGCCCGGAGCTGAATCCCTGCCTTGAGCCCTCTTCCTGAAAGACCTCAGGTAACGCCTCCCTGAGCTGCGATGTGCTGGCCTCTGGAAGGGGTACTGACTGATGTTGTTCTCGCAGGGTGGTTGAGAGATTTAAACAAAATAAACATGGACGTGTCTGGTGCATCACAAGCCCGAGAGAGTAACTAGGTTTCACCTCCTGTCACTATCGCAGGGCTACCTGTAATCTATTGATAGTGACTGCTCAGAGATTTTAAAGGATTCTGTGTTCTCTTAGGGGCACACGGGAGATATAGCTGGGAGGACTACAGGTGCCCACAGGGCAAAGGGTCAGTGTCAGCATGCTTTCTCCACCTCTTGACCTTGACCTTGTGGTTGCGCTGGCCAGTGGCACGTGGGCAGAACCAACGGTGCCGGTTCTAAGCCTCGGCCTGAAGACAGACACAGTGTGTATTTCTGCTGGGTTTTGTACTCTGCCATCACCAAAGGAAGACGACGCCTTTAGCTCCTGCCCCAGAATGAGTATGTGCGGAGCAGACCTGTGCCTAACCCACGCAGAAGCCAGGCCCTGAAGCAGAGCCACCAGCCGAGCCCAGGCTACATCACGGACCCACAGACACAGGAGCAGCGCCACCCAGCCCACCCCCAGCCCACGTAAGAAGTGAATGCTTGTTGGTGTGTGCCCCTGAGCTTTGGTGGTGGCGGTGATTTTGTGGGTTCTGCAGCATTATTGTGACGGTAGCTAACTGCTGCCTGGCGGGAAATAATAATGCTCCGAGGTGCTCAGAAAAGGGCACGTGGACCGAAATGGCCGGGGAGCCTTGCTGAAGGGAACAGTGTCCCGAGCAGGAAGGAAGGCGTATCTGGATGAGCTGCAGCCTGGGTCGTACGGAAGCGAGGATGGGAGGGAGGGCGGAGGCTGGAAGCCCACTCTCTCTGGTCTCCTGACTTCCCTGACCAATGGCCCCTGGCCCCATGGAGACCCCTTGCCTGGCCATGGACCGCCCCATGGCCCCAGCTCACCACAGACAGGGACACTGCACTCCTCCCTCCGCACAGTGGGGTCGGAAGTGTAGCACCAAGGCCCCGTGGTGCTGCCATCTGGGTTGCGGCAGAAATTCTCCTGCAGGTCTGCTTCCGGGTGGGTGGTGGAGTTGATTCTGGAAAAGGAAGTTGCTCAGCTAGAGGCCGTGTCCTCCCCACCCCCACCCCCACCCCGTCTCCTGGCTCCCCATTCCCAGCCCACTGGCAGACAGGCTGCCCGTCACTCACTCCGGCTTATGTGGGTAGCGACTCCGCCACAGCTGGCACTCAATGCCTGACCGGGTGGAGCTCACGTTCCCTCGGTAGTTCATACCCAGACCTTCAGCACAGTTACCTGCAGGATTTGACCCCCCGTCACTTAGCAAAGCTTGGCTATCCACCCCCTCCAGCTCACAACCCTTAACCTGAATTTACTCAGCACCTCTGCACTCAGCAGTTGTCCAATCCATTTAACAGGAGTCACCAAATATTTACTGGTGCCCACCATGTGGCAACCCTCCGACAGGCACTGTGCCAGGTACTAAGGACACCGCGATGAACCAGTCAGTCCTAGTCTAGGCAGGTCCCTGACCTTGTGGAGCGGATTATCTGCAGGATGAACCCGGAGCAAGGCCCAGTCAGGCCCTGGGCTACCTGCCGGTTAGCTTAGCTCCTCGTGCCCCAGGGCCTTAGCACAGGCCCTTTCCTTTGCCTTGATATACACTCATCAGTGTACCCCACAAATCCAGGTAGGACTCTACTTCTTCTAGGGAGTGGTCCCTGAGTTTGTTGACAAACTAAAGCCTCCTTCTTCCGACGTTCTCTCGGCACCTGCAACAGAACTTTCCCAGCAATCACCTGGATGTTTCGTGATTTTGTTTTTCTGTGAAACTGTGAGCTCCTTGATCTCTTAAAAACCCCATCACTCGACATCGTGCCTGGCACATCACATGTCTGTTGAATAAGTTATTTAACCACTGAAAGGATGGCCAGGACTAGAGTTCCATGTTATGGAGCCTATTGTCACACTGATAGTGTATCATAAGGCTTCGCAAGGTGATGGCATTTAAACGAATCCTCGAAGGACAGGGATGTTGTCAGCAGGCTGTAATGACTGCTCCAGGGGAAGACGATAATGAGAGCCAGGGCCAGGACGTCGAACATGTTCAAAGAAGTGCAGCTGGGGTCTGGGTCATGGTTGGTGTGATGGGAGATAAGGCTAGAGGGGAGGTGAAGGCTGGACCCTGCTAACTTCGCCAGGCTAAGAAGCGGGTGCTTTGTAGTGGAAGCAACTGGGAAGCCACTCCAGGTTTTGGAGAATGAATGGGACCTCATTAAAGCTCTGTCCTGGAGACATGGGAAAGAGGAGCCCTGATGAGAGAGAGGCCTTAAAGGTTAATTCATTATCCATTCATTTGCTCGTTTCTCCAACATTAATCATCGTATTGACTGCCAGGCACAGAGCCAGGCACAATGATACATCTTTGATCGCAGGAATGGAAAGCAAGTGTCAGGTGCTAGGGGCTGCCCTGCTGGGCCTCCTCCTAACCCACCCCTACTCTGCTCTTCTCCCAGGCTGGCCCCCTGGCATCCGGTCCCACCACCCCCAGGTCAGGTCCTCACCTTCCAGGCATTTAACGAGCATTTCTCGAGATTTCTTCACCGAGTCACAAGCTGGAAGAGACCCAGAAACACCTTTGGTATTAGGGTAGGGACAGGATGGGCTTAAGTCAAGGGCAGGACAACGTTCAGAAACAGAGAGATGGACAACAGAGGCCCGGAAGGAAAGAGGCAGGGGGTGGGGGGTGGATGAACTGACGGACCAGAGTCTCTAGAGCAGAATACGCTCTAACGGGGGCCCCGCACGCCCTCCCTGAAGCAGGCCTTTCCCACTGCTCACCTGTGTACTTGACCCAGAACGCATCCTGCAAAACAAGGGCTGAGTGTGAGGCTGTGGCAGGACGCTTTTTGTTTTGTTTCTTAGTAAATGTTATATCTCGTTATACTTTCCTTTTCCTCTTACCCTGGTCACACAGGGGAGGCTCTGGGAGCTCTATGGCAGAGTTCCCTACTTTCGTTTCCAAAAGCCCAAGTCCACTGAGAAGGGTATTTGAGGAGAGGGGCGCTCCCTCACCCCAACAAAGACAGGAAGGGATTGCCCTGGGTGGGTGGACAGGAGGAGAGGGGGCGTGAGGCCCAGACAGAGCCCCAAGGAAGGGAAAGGTTGCCAGGGCTCCCAGCCTCCCCAGAGTCCCGTACCTCGAGGTGGCAGAGGTAGCAGAAAAGCCAAAGCTGAGAGGCCGCGGGGGCCTGGGGCTCCAGAGGTCCCCACATGGTCGTATGTCTGAGAGCTGAGAGGCCCCTGATGTCCTGGAGCCGCCCCGGGCCCTGGGACCCGGTGTCTGGCCCCCAAGCAAAGGGCTGCTCATCTTGGCAGCCCCGTGAAATGGGGCCCAGAGACGAGATTATCAGCGAGACCGTGAGCTCCCTGTTCCCCTTATTTGTGGTCCTAGAGGTGGGCCCGCTGGGAGGGCCCCCAGCCCTCACCGTGGCCGTGGAAGACTCCAGAGCCTCGAAGGCCTCCTCGTAGCTGCACTGCTCCTCCAGGCACTCCCGCTCCAGGTTGCCCCTACGCAGCTCCTCCATGAAGCCGCTGTTGGCGCGGCGGACCCGCTGGAGCAGCGACAGCGCTTGCTGAGGGGCCAGGAACACTGCAGTAGGAGGGGTGGGACAGCGGCCTGAGGAAGCCCATCGCGAGGGCAGGAAGCGAGCCTGGCCCACCCTGGCGGCTTCCGAAAGCAGGGGTCTGGGATGGCCTCCGCTCCTTTAATGGGTCACCCCCAGCCCGCTTGCCATATTGCAAGAGAGAAGTAGTCCCATCGGCCAGCCCTGAGCACCAGACTCCTTCCCTAAGCCCACCTGGAGGCCGGCTCTGGGTTCTCTGTCGAGTAAGGGGACCCCCGCCCATGGGCCCATCTCCTAGCCCCCCAGCCTGTCCCAGCTTTCAAGCCCTCCTTACCATGCTGGCTGTACACAAGGCTAAACAGCGCAACCACGGCCAGGCAGCCAGGTGGCCACGGCCCTCGGACGTGCGGCATAGTGTGTCCGCTCCCGGGACTCTCAGGGCTCCTCCTGATCCCTCTGGGTTAATGTTAAACTAACATGAAGAAATCAGCTGGAGGAAGAGGTCAGCGGGTCAGGGCCACGAGGACAAGCGAATAGATAGTCCACCCCACCTCCCGGGAGGACAGGTTTGGGAGGAAGTCCCAAAGGAAAGACCAGTGTAACCACCATCATCCGCCCTCCTTCCCCAAGGCATGGGCCAACTTGGGCCAACAGGGTCACAAGGTCTTCCCGAGGCTCCTTCCAGGACTAACCCCTGGTGGCGGTCACTTTAATCTCCGGGTGCCTCCGCCTCCTCACTGTACGTTGGGAATAGTACTTGGCTATGGGGAGTATCGGAGATTATGAACTTAAACCCCATGAAATACAGTAAGTGCTTAATAATCTGCACATATATGGATGTAAACCAGCGGTTCTCCACCTGTGGGTCGCGACCCCTTTGGGGGTTGAACCACCCTTTCACAGGGGTCGCCTAAGATCATAGGAAAACACATACATAATTACATATTGCTTACAGTAGCAATGAAAATAATCTTATGGTTGGGGGTCACCACAACATGAGGAACTGTATTAAAGGGCTGCGGCATCAGGAAGGTTGAGAACCACTGATGTAAACCAACGGGGAGGTTTGTGTGATCACAAAACACAGATATAAGAAAAAAGAGACAAGGGTGTGAGAGTCAATGAGTCCTGCCCACCTTGCCCAGGACACACTGGGGCAGGAGCAGCCAGCGTTTGCCCGGCCTCGCAGCCACGGATGGGGGGTCCCATTCCCCTCCTGCCCGTCTGGGAAGCTGTGGAGGAATGTTTGTGTACAGTGGTTGCTGGGATGTGGAGCCGGGGCCAGGGCCTCTAGGATCCCTGCTCTATTTCTTCTCATCTCCCAGGACCTGCTGCCTGGCTGGGAAGAGGGACCAGCCCAAACCCGTCTCCTTGTGCCTGTCTGTGGGCCTGGGCTAGACAAGAGCAACTGCTGGTTCTACACAGCCCCCTCCCCTCCCTGCTCCCCTCCCTCCCCCATTTCCTGTTTGTAGAATGCAAGGTAAATATTAGTCCTGGGTCTAATCAGGACAGAAGGACAAAGAGCAGAAACACAGAGAGCACAGGTTCTCACCTTGTCCTTGGGGCCTGGCTGGTCAGGGTCCGGACTGCGATCATGTACTGTCTGGGAGGATCACAGGGAGGGACCTGGTGCATGAGGGGAAAAAGGAACTTTTGACATTGTGGTGAACAAAAATATTTTGAAAGGAGGAAAATGTTTTCTCAGTTAAAAAAATATTCCAGCCCTAGCCAGTTTGGCTCAGTGGATAGAGCATCGGCCTGTGGACTGAAGAGTCCCAGTGTCAATTCCAGTCAAGGGCATGTACCTCGGTTGTAGGCTCCTCCCTGCCTGGGCCCTGGTCAGGGCGTGTGCAGGAGGCAACCAATGGATGTGTTTCTCTCACATGGATATTTCTCTCTTCCCTCTCTCTTCCCCTCTCTCTAAAATACCCTTGGGTGAGGATGAAAAACAAACAGATATTCCAGTGACCTGTCTTTCCAGGAACAGTCACTGCATTTTATTTTAGCCAGAAAAGCACTAAGTTAGGCGGCAGAAGACGGAGGCCCTGTCCTGGTCTCATGCCTTGGCAAGTGACTGTCCTCTAGGCCTCCATGTTCTCATCTGTGGTAAGAGCTTGAACAATGCTCTCTGATGCCCATTCTCGCTTCATCATGAGTGCTGGCAGAGCGGAGGCTCCCAAGCCAGGTGCCTTCAAGCTTGATTCTTTTTTTTTTAGAGAGGGAGAGAAATATCGATTTGTTGCTCCACTTACTTATGCATTCATTGGTTGATTCTTGTATGTGCCCTGACCAGGGATCAAACCTGCAACGTTGGCGTATGGGGATGATGCCCTAACCAACTGAGCTACCTGACCTGGATCCAGTGCCTTCACATTTCTTGGCTTTGATCTGAACCTGCTCTGCATCACCAGGGACAGCTTTAACAGAGAGATAAGCACTCCATCTGTGTGGAGGATGTGAGCAAACCAGCTTTGGGCCTGAGGACGGTTGTGGAATGTCAACAGGCCTCCCCAGAATCCCAAAGCATCCCTGTGTCACTGCACAGCTCAAGCTCAAGCAATGAGTACATCCCCAGGATACTAGCAACACTGGGCATATGACCCTGCCTGAGGCAAGAACTGGGAAAGATTAGGATCTATCGAGGCTCGTGCAGGCTCCAAGAAACGGGGTTGGCTAACTAAAAATATTAGCAACTGTTTCTTAGGCTTTGGATGGTGTGGCTTTTTTATCTCCCCTGATCACGATTTCCTGCTGTCCTCCTCCCAGCGGAAAACTTCAGAGTTACGCTTTGCCAAGAACTTACTCAGGTCGGGTGGGCGGCTGGGTTAGTGTCAGGGGGAGAGTAGGAGACATGGGGCTGCTTCTGACATTGTGAGCACGTGCTGGGAAGCTGGAGAACATGCGGCATTTCAGTTCTGGCTTTGTCGTTGGCTGACAAAGGGGCTCAGGACAGGCCTACCAGGCCTATCCCTTTAGCATGTGGATTATTTTGAGCTGAAGGTAATTTGAGACCCTGTGAGCTCAAAATAAACTTTTACCTCTCCCTTAAAGAATTTAAATTTGGAGCCTTATCCATAAGAGTTATAACCTGAAATAATTTTATGACCTACCTGTAGGTCAGGGCGAACTTCTAATTACTGGACATCTGTTCTTATCCTGTGAATGACTTTCACACACACACCACCCCCTCACCCCCAAAGCCTCAGGACATCTTATCTCATTCCTTGGCTCAGGATGCCATACATACCTCATTTTTCCCTTCTGTCCCTGAATCTCTCACATATGTGATGGTCTCTGACTCTGTTATGTGGGGCTCCTGTACATACACATGTAATTAATTAAATTTGGTTATTTCCTCTTGCTAAGCTCTCATGTTGATTTAACTTACAGAAGGTTCCGAGAATTGTTTTTCCTGTCTCTCTTGCTCCCCACTCCTCAATCTAATCTGGCTGCCAACTGCTCTCACTCAGCTCATCAGTGACTTCCACAAATTCCAACCCTCTCAATAGCGAAGGACATCGCTGCCACTTCTTCCTGTGGAGACGCTCTCCCATCAGCTTCTGTGCCAGTCTGCAGGCTGTTCTGTCGAAGGCTGATTTTGTGTCTCCTGAGGAGCCTTCCTCCTCTCAGCGCTCCTGGAGAGCAAGCCTCCTCCCCTCTGCTCACTTGCTGCTCCCACAGCTTCAATGACCACCTCCCAGCTAGTGTCTCCCGCGACAGGCACATCAACCCAACCCAAACCACAATCGGAATTGTCCTGCTCTCACCCTGGTGCTACCTAACTTGCTAAGCTAGAAAGCAGTAGATCTCTCACTCAGTCTTTGAATCTGTCACTTCTACCTCCCACAGAACATATCCATCAATCCTTACCATGGCCCACAGCACTCATCCTGACCCCACCTCTTCCAAGGCCCACCCTGGCCTCTCTGCTCCTTGTTCTTCCATGAACTCACTGGGCTTTGCTGGTACTACTCCCTCTGCTGGGCCTCCCGCACACAGCCTGGCCCACTCCCTACACAGTACAGGTCTCTGCTTGTGCCGCGAGGCCTTTCCTGACCACCCTCTGCGAAACCACACTCATGTGAGACTCTCCCCTGCATTACTCGTCTTCGCTGCATTTACCAGTCTGACACGTATTTACTTACTGTCTGTCTTTGCACACTGGCATGTAACTGTATAAGAGCAGATTTTTACTACCGCTAGATCCCTAACAACTTACGCAAGTGCTCAAGAAACATTTGTTGGATGGATGACTCCATTTCTCTGCATGTCCATTGTGACCATCCACTCCTAGCTGATTTCCCCACAACTGCACCTCACCTGCCAATCTTCTCCCATAGGCTCTTCACACACAAATCTGACCATGTCATTCCCCTGCTCAGAACCCTTCAAGGAGTTCCTAGATGTCCCGAGAATAAAGTCCAAACTCCTGAAGCGAGACCTGTGTGAGCTGGCTCCACATCCTCTTTGCTCAGGCTCTCATCAGGGCTTTTTCAGATGCAGCTCCCCACACACCACTTGTACCTACTTACCCACCAAGTTGCAGCTGAAATGAGGGACAGCGCAGTGCAGAGGTTAAGAGCCTCACTCCAGTGCTAGACTATTTGGGTTTGAATGTCAGCTCTGCCACCTAGTAGCTTTGTTACCTTGGGTAGGATACTTAAAAATCTTTGTTCCTATTTCCTCATCTGTAAAATAATACCCAGCTACCTCACAGGGTCGCTATGAGAAGTGTATAAATAAACTCACATGAAGGACTGGCCCATAATCAGGGCTGAGGGTCCACTATCATTACTATTGCTTGCGGACATGTTCCCTGATGCCTCAAGTAAAACCATCCCAAGAAACAGACGCACAGCACCGCGTGATGCTCCTTTGAACTCTTATCCAGTGCTCTCTGCCCCCGCCCCCGCCCCCGCCCCGTGGATCATGAGCTCTGTAAATGGCACTGGCTCTGCCTGTCTTGCTCACAGCCGCACCCCCAGCACCTACGGCAGTGCAGCCCTCACCAGGACTGCATTTGGGCCAGGGACACAGAAGGGTACAGATCAAGCCCTCCCTAAACATCGCCACTGAGTCTGGCGTCCTTCAGCACAGAAAACCAACTTCACAGCCCTAAGGTGGTAAAAGCTGCCAAAAGGAGCTTTAGGCTGAATTACAGACTTGTGAGCTGTAAGCTAAGCTCAGTCTCTAGCCTTTTAACCCTTAAAAGTCACGCAGTTTGGTTCCCAGTAAAAGAGCCTGGTCCTCAGGGAGCTCGATGGGAGTGGCTGCCCCTGCACTGAGCACCCCACAGGGCAGCAGGCTGCCAGCTACCTGACACCTCACTGGGCAGGTCACTTCTGATGCTCTTTTTTAAGATTCAGAACAAGCTCTCCCAGAAGTAGATAAAAAGATCTTAGGAGGTTTACCCTAAAGTATTGGGAAACAAGTTGGTGGTGGTCCATAAGCAGGAAGGGAAGTCCTGGCCCTGCTTCTCCTAGCCGACTCTAATCTCTATCAGGCAACCCAAAGAGAAAGAAGATCCAGACAGCCAGCACCTAGAAAACATAGTTTTATGTGGAGCTCTGCGAGGGAAAGACGAGAGTGTCAGGTGCCCGTCTCCACCTCCACCACTTCTGCCCAGGGGCTAAAGCCCATGTCCTTATGGATGAGCAGCAGGCTGGGGGCGGGGCCCGGTTCCTCTGGCACCACAAAGCACTTATCCTGGCTGTCAGAAATGGTGACCTCGAAGACGTGCCGGGTTGGGGAGACAGCCTGTTCGTTGCAAGTGTCCAGCACTTCTGGCTCAGTCTGTACTAAGACCACAGTGGGGTCAGAAGCAGCCGGAGGCACAGAGGGTGGGCTGGAGGATGCCCCGGGCTGGTGACTGAGCTGGTGCCGCTTGAGGCTTTGGGGGAGGGTGTAGCCCATGCCACAGGTGGGGCAGCGGTAGGGCTTGTCAGCCAGGTGGGATTTGAGGTGGCGCCTCAGTTTGGTAGCCAGTGTGTACGCCCGGCCACACTGGGGGCACGGGAAGGGCCTCTCTCCCGAGTGCAGGCGCTCGTGAGCACGCAGCGTGTGTGGGTCTCGGAGGGCCTTCCCACACACGGGGCACAAGTGGGCCTCCCCGGTGTGGGAGATGAGGTGGCGCCTCAGTTCAGGAAGCTGGGGGAAAGCATCAGCACAGTGTGGGCAGCGATAAGGGCGCTCCCCTGTGTGCAGACGCAAGTGCCCGCGTAGGTTGCCCCGCTGGCGGAACGCCCGGCCACAGTGTGGGCACAGAAAGGGCTTTTCTCCCGTGTGGAGTCGCATGTGGTTCCGCAGAGAGCCCTGGTTGGCCAGGGGCCGACCACATATGGGGCACGGGCATGAGGCAGAGGCAGGTGGCACCTGGTGGGTCTTATGATGCAGTCTGAGAGAAGGCCGGCGGGCGAAGGCCTTCCCACACTGGTCACAAGCAAAGGGTCGGGCACCTGAATGTACCACCTGGTGCTCTTTGAGGTCTCGCCGGGTACCATAGGCCTTGTCACACTGTGGGCAGGGAAAGGGCCGTACCCCGCGGTGGCCCAGCATGTGGGCTTTGAAGCTCTCCTCCGAGCTATAGCTCTTGCCACACTCAGTACAAAGGAAGGGCTTGTGGCCCGTGTGTACAAATGCATGCTTCTTCAGGTGGCACAGTTGCAGGAACGTCTTGCCACATTCCCCACACCGGTACTGTCGCCCCCTTTTCAGGGAGCTTCCCGTTGGGACAGGAGGGCTCCCCAGGTGTGCAGAGAAGCTGGAGTGCTGCTCTCCATTCTGCAGGGCCCTGGGCTCTGAGGTCTTTGCTCCGGGTGGACACTGATCACTGGGGCTATGTAACTTCTTGACCAGGTGAGCATGCTGCTGGGTGCCGCCGGCAGAAGATGAGGAAGTGGCCTCACTGCTCTCTAGGCCCTGCTGGGTAGTGGAGCTGCTCTGAAGTTCAGCTGGCACCTGTGTCTGGGGTGGCTCCTCCTCATCCATGCTCCCTTCCTGAGGCAATGGGCCAAGTGATAGGCTCTCCTTGGAAAGTTGGTCCTGGGTTTGGGGCTTAAGTCCAAAGCTCGCCATACTCTCTGCCTGGATGCTGGGGGGTGATTGGTACCCAAGATCTGCAAAGTAAGAGTGGAGTGATAGGGTCAAGAGACTGTAGCAGATGGTGACTGTGGTATCACTAGGAAATTATAGAAATGTGTCTTTTCTTATTCAGCCCCTAGACTTCAGTGGGAGCAATGACATTCATCTTTTCCCTGGCGCACGAGCCCCATACTCCATTTATCTTCCTGTCCAGGCGCAGGTGCTTACTGGGGAAGCACTCCTGGAAACCAGTGTTCAGACATCTGGATAATCCCTAGAGTAAGGCCATCTCAGAGTCCCCTTGTTCTGCTTCTGGAGACATGAACTTACGGTAAGTTGAGACCACTTCCTCCTCACCTTCGCTCACTTGAAAATAAAGAAACCAATCTCCACCCCAGATAGAAGAATCATAATGAATTGAAAACTTATACACAACTTGCCGTCTTCATCAACATAATCTTACTATTCCCAGAAACTTATTCAGGAAGATAAAAATTGCAAATATTGCCGTAACCGGTTTTGCTCAGTGGCTAGAGCATTGGCCTGCGGATTGAGGGGGTCCCAGGTTTGATTCCGGTCAAGGGCATGTACCTTGGTTGCGGGCACATCCCCAGTAGGAGGTGTGAAGGAGGCAGCTGATCGATGTTTCTAACTCTCTATCTGTCTCCCTTCCTCTCTGTAAAAAATCAATAAAATATATATATTTTTAAAAAATTGCAAATATTTATATGGTTGATTCCAAGGAAAAGACTCATCACTCTTCAATAGAAAGCATCAAGTGACAGTTTATACCCCAAGACTCTGAGCCTCTTGCCTGAAAATTCTAGCCTTCCTGTGTCCCTGAATCCTAAAGTACTATTATGTCCTGCTCCGTAACCAATCCAAACCAAGCCCTGCTCCTATCCCACACTGAAAGATCTACCTTATACCAGACTTCAAATTTTCAATAAATATCCAGGCTTTGCCCTACCCCTTCAGAAAAGCTACTAGGGCTCTGGAATGTGCTACCTTACCTTCTTCAGCCATAAGCTCCGCTTTGGCTTATCAATAGTTGTTTGGTGATCATTTGGGAAGTTAGCATTTACTATAGTATTTGACACATACCTGTACAAGGTTCTCCTGCATCCTCCCCAGGAGAGGCCACGTCCTGCTGTACAGCCATGGCTGCCTCTTCCTCTAGCCTGGACTGGGTGGGGCTGAGGCGCTCAGAGGGAGACCGGGGCCACAGTAGCAGCTCAAAGCCTGGCAGCACGACCTGGTACACCTGCAGGTGGAGCCTCTCGCTGATCCACACCGGGGCCACGTTTCCCTCACCCTCCAGCCTGCCCCGCTGCACCAAACTGCAAAGCAGAGCAAGAGCGAGCTCAAGAGACCCTCTTCAAGTGCCCTCTCTGTAAGCCCAGTTCTTGGTCAGCCTGAGTCCTAAGGACCCCATGCCTTTGATCACTGCGAAAGATCACTGTGTGGGGAATTACAGTCAGCTTCCGGGTCCATCCCATGCCACAACAGAAAGCCGGAAAAGAACAACTTGGCTACATACTCTCCTGTAACTTACCTGGTCCAGCCTGAACTCTGCTCACAAGCACACACGTCTCCCCATAGGCCTAGTGACACGTCCTGAAATAAACCAATAAAAGTCCTTCTCCCATGTGTTTGAGGGGGCCGGAGTGGAGGAAACAACAAAAACAAAACAGACGTAACCTCTCCTAAGATCTCAGATGAAGCCCCTGGAAGGTTAATGGTTTCTGGTTCTGCCTATACTAGACTGTGCTGTCTGACTTTCCATTCAGTAAAAAGCCAAAAAGACTGTCCCCACACCTCCCTCCCAGGGTGTGGAAATTACTAAACTGAACACATTACTCCTTCTAGTAGGTACCAAACAGAAAAAGTAGTAAGAGGAATATCAACTCTCCTTTTTAGTACTTTTTATGCAATAAAACCCTTTACCCGTGCCATTTTATTAATTGCTCCAAATAATCCTGAAGGATTAAAGGAAGGAAATAGCCATTCCTTTATTTTACACTAGAGGCCCAGCGCACAAAATTCGTGCAAAGGGGTTCCTAACCGCTTGCCTGCCTGCCTGCCTGATCATCATTAACCGCCTCTGCCTCCCCCACCCTCCCGCTTCTTCCAGAAGGTCGGCTGGCTGTCTGGTCTAATTAGCATATTACGCTTTTATTATTATAAATTAAATGAAACGTGCCATTTAACTAGCTTACGTACTACGGCTAGGATATGATCCCCTGGCTCTCTCATTCCAAAACCCTGGCTCTTGACTTTCATCAACAGTGACGCTATAGTAACCCAGCTTTTAACAACTTTTTGCACCTCGATTCCTAAACTACTGCAGGTGAGGGGAAAAGACAGTTCTGGAGGGAAGGACAAAAGCACCTCTTAATCTCCAGAAATGCCCTGCTGCTTCTAACAAACCGGAGAGCTGTCCAGAAGC
>NW_006296627.1:4244407-4249329 GCF_000327345.1 Myotis davidii | reverse complement strand
GACAAAGATGAGACACCCCATCCCTGCACACCTCCTCCTGCCGTGGTTGCACTCCCTCGTCCTTCTGCTCCGAGGCAGCCTCCTCTCCCAGCGGCCCC
Source organism: Myotis davidii (assembly GCF_000327345.1). Classification (NCBI taxonomy): domain Eukaryota; kingdom Metazoa; phylum Chordata; class Mammalia; order Chiroptera; family Vespertilionidae; genus Myotis; species Myotis davidii. The sequence goes on along the minus strand of NW_006296627.1, from coordinate 4,249,231 downwards.
CAGAGCAGTCCTGGCTGCAGAGGCTTCCCGACACACCAGACCCCCAACCGCTGTTTCTCCACGAGTGAGGGGCCAAGGGCTAAACCCTGGGGGAGGGTCTTTAAAGCGTGGTTGGCTCGGGTCGGCCAGGCCGGACGGTCTCTGAGGCCCTGGTCACTCCTTCTGCAGTGACAAAGATGAGACACCCCATCCCTGCACACCTCCTCCTGCCGTGGTTGCACTCCCTCGTCCTTCTGCTCCGAGGCAGCCTCCTCTCCCAGCGGCCCCCAGAGCAGTCCTGGCTGCAGAGGCTTCCCGACACACCAGACCCCCAAGCGCTGTTTCTCCACGAGTGAGGGGCCAAGGGCTAAACCCTGGGGGAGGGTCTTTAAAGCGTGGATGGCTCGGGTCGGCCAGGCCGGACGGTCTCTGAGGCCCTGAGCACGGCCTTCTGCAGAAGGGCTCCATCCTGAGCCCGGGTCCGGGCGCCGCTCGGGGTCTGTAAGGAGATAGGAAGGCCATGAGGGAGTGAACCAAGAGGCCGTGAGAGAGGCGTGGGAGGCGAAAGCCTGAGGGATCCATCAGGGCTCCCAGGAAGCCCCTGAGAGATTTAAGGGGGCTCGAGGGCTCTGAAGAAACCCCCAGAGACTGAGGGCACCAGAGGAGGCTCCCGGGCTCGGGAGGGAAAGAAAGGGTCGGGGGCAGAGAGTAGACCGGAGGATGTCAAGTGTATCCAGGCCAGGGGTCGGCGACCTCGCAGGTCACTCACCCAACTGCAGGCTCTCCCCCTCCAAGAGCAGCTCCGACGCCGCCGCCTCCATTCCTGGTCAGGAAAGCCCCTCCGCCGGAAGTGAGCATCGCCTTCTCGGCTCCTCCCGGAAACAGTCATGGCCTGCCAAATTTACTCTCGGGGAAGCATCGTAAAAGTCGGACTTCATTGGTGCACAGGACCGGGGGTTTGGCGGTACCGGTGAAGCAAAACCCTGTCGGGGAACAGCACGGGTTTAGGATTCCGGAGGGCCACCGGAGGGTCGAGTCCCAGAGAAAGAGGAACGAATCGTTCTAGCCGCCTCCTTTTGGGAGGGATGAATCGGACAGTTATGCTGTCCTACTCCCAGGAGGGCGCGCACCGGAAGTGGGCTCCTGGAAAGGCCTTGTTTGGAGCGGGGAAGGGGTCGGAAGTGGGTTGGAGGTGTGGCGGAAGTGGCTGAGCAGTGAGGAGACGGGGAGGGGGCGGTTCCCGTTTTGCAGCGGAGCCGGATGTTTGCCGAGCTTTGACAGGCGTGGCAAAAGGAGCGGAGCGCGATCGCGGTGAGCTGCTGGGCGCGGGGTCTCCCCGGGTGGTGATGGGGAAGGGAAGGGCCGGGCCGGGCAGTCTGAAGGGCTGCTGTCCCGACGGGGAGGGTCCGAGGAAGGGAGGAGGGTCCGAAGAAGGGAGGAGGGGTGGAACGGGACTTGGGAGCCTGGCCTTCCTGCTTCGGGAATTCTGTCCCACTCACGGTCCGCAGGGAGAGGACTCGGCTTCCTTAGCTGCCTTCCTCCTGCCCTCCCTGGTGCAGAGTCCCGGTCAGATCGCTGCCATCGAGCAAGCCCCTGGGAAGGGAAAGGCTCGCTGCCCCGATCTGGCGAAACGCGAACAGAAAGAAATTTGGGGGAAGTGTTCCAACCCGCCACCTATTAGGCCATGCTTTCATCTCAGTTTCATAATCAGTGCACCCAATCCGGATTTTGTAAACCATGGCGCTCTGTGCAAACGTGATTGTACTTGAAAGTCTTGCTGTTGTAGGATTTGCGTTTTCACCGTGTGGAGCTCCTAGGAGGACGATCCCAAGGCCAGAGAATGCGATTTCAATTTGTTATCTCAGTTACGTTCGGAGGAGATCAGGGGAGAGGCGTTATTTTGTGGGTGTTTTGTTGTTTTGTTTTGTTTTTGTGGAACCTCTCTGAATCTTGAGAATCGCATGAATGAATTACAGTCACTTAGAGAAATATTGAGGGATTGCCCTGCACACTGGGACCACCTTAGACAGACATGGATTAAAATCTTGACTCTGCTGTATGGCCGTTGGCAATTTGCTTAGTTTCCTGGAGCTCACTGTCCTCACACTGTAAAATGGGCCCAGTCCTACATGCCTCTGAGATGCTGTTGTAAAGTTAAAAGGTAATTTTTGTCCAGTTCTTGGTGCTATACAGCCTTCAACAAATGTTGGTTCCCTTCTCCACTTAGGAGGTGGATTAATTCAGTAATTACATGTGTCAGATGTAATTCTGAATAGGTCAGGGGTTCTTAACCAGAGAGTCTTAGAGGGCATGTGAACCACTTAAAATTGCATACAAGATTTCATGCAAGTGCTGATCTGTCTTAGGGAAAAAGACCACAAATTTTGTCAGAATTTCAGAGGTTCATATGAACCAGGTGGTCACAGTTCCATTCCCGGTCAGGGCACATGCCTGGGTTGTAGGCTCCATCCCTAGTGTGGGGTGTGCAGGAGGCAGGCGACCAACGATTCTCTCTCTCAGCATGCATGTTTCTATCTCTCTCTCCCTCTCCCTTTTTCTCTGAAATCAATTTAAAAATTATTTTAAATGAATAAGTAAATAATTCGGAGCGGTCCAGACTTCCAAAGGTTAAAACCTGTAGGTAAAAACTGCCTAAAGTGAATCTTGAGATTTTTATAAAGGCAGATTTTTACCTACTGAGAAGGGAAAACAACCTCCCAGTAAGAAGTATTTTGCAGCGTGGCCGGGGCATGTGGATGCCTGGAGTCTTAGGCAGCCGGGATACTTACTTGCACTATATGTCAGAGTTTCCTCTCACTAGCTTTCTCGCCCTCCCACTGAGTGGGAGCTAAACTTCCAGGCTCACAGGGGGCAACAACTGTAGGTTGAAGGGTGTTGAGAGAGGCCAGTGGAGCTGGGAGGTGGGAACAACTGTGATTAGTGATTCTAGAAGAGGAGGTTAGGGGGGAGCCGGGGTCAGTTCCGGGAGAACTGGCAAAATAGAGGAGTTACTGGAAAAGAGGTGGAGTTCCAGTTCTCCTTTCAAACTGTAGAGGATGACCGTCTCCCTCACACATACTTCAGCTACCAGCTGTTCCTTCTAATCCTGCTGTTCACTGCAGCACAGTATTTAGGACCTTGGAGAATTATATTTGTGGAAGGAGCCGTCACTTCTACAGATGAGGACATTTAGGACCAGATAGGAAAAGGACTGCCCGGCATCTTTGCAACTCGTTGGTTTAGGCAGGACTGTAATCCAGTTCTCCAAATACCTCATCATCCCCTGCCTTTTTCATTGCATCAAGCACCCACTGTGGGCAGGGCTGAAGGGAGCACTTGGTGCCTGGGCAATGCCAGAAAGAAGGGAAGGAGAGAAGGCTCAAGTCTGGAGAAGGGTTACTTTGAGCTGCATTCTGTCCCTAATATCCAGCTGGGGGGCGAGGGGGCCTTTGGTGGAGCCCTCACCGCCTCCTGGTTGAATGAAAGGAGGAGAATGTAGATGAATCAGTGGTGAAATCCTCAAGACTGAGGTTTGCCTGCCTTGGAAGGTTGAAGGGGACTAGGGGGGCACAGAGTGAGGGGCACAGCAACACTCCGCAGGAGAAATGCATTCCCAAATAGGAGAGAGTCTTCATTTGTGTTCTTGGGAAGGGACTTACATTTGGCGGTAAGCAGCAGTAGTGAATAAGGGTAGCAAAAAAGACCAAAGGAGAAGAAGAGGAAAAAGATGGGGTTTTGTTGTTGTTGTTGTTGTTGTTTGGCTGCTCAGCTTCAGCTCAGGAGCTTGAAACAGCTTTTGCCACTGAGTCGGTATAGTTGCCCTGGTAACAGGATGGTTGTTGCTAGTAATGCAGAACCAGTTTACCATCTAGAGTCCTTGGCTGTGACATGTGCAGGAGGTTGTCATGCGACCTCCGAGTCCTGAGGTGTTCAGGGTCTGAATCCCCGGTGGCAGTTCTCTCTTCCTACCCGTGCCTGGGTCTCGTCTGCATTCCTTATCTGCCCTGATGGTTCTCTGACCATATATGTCATTTTTTGGACTCCAGGAATGCAGCAAGCTTAGAGCAGCCTCTTTGGGGTTGGACTGACTGGATTGAATTGAAGCTGCACTCCCTTGCCCAGGTGGTGAGCTTGTGATGAGAGGGGTGTGCTTCCCATTAGGGCTGAGGGCAGAAAGTGCTGCCTCCAGGCTGCGTGCAGCCCACATCCTTATGGCCAGACCCCAGACCTGGGCAAGCCCAGCTTCGGAGTGGCTCTTCTCCTTCCCTGCCTGCTCTGGCTGCTGTTCTCTTTTTCACCTCTTGTATCTCAGCATTCTGATGATGCCATGAACTTCCCCCTGTCCCATCTGTGCCGTCCAGCCCTTGGGGCAGTCTGTTGACCTTAGCCACCTTGAAGTTAGTGCCTGGAGCTCTCGCAGATTAGAGTGGGCCTGGGAGCCCCCAGGACCCTGCAGATTGTTTGCTATGCCTGGCAGGCAGCTTCCATCCTCTGCTCCTGGTTCCCTGGGCAAAGCCAGCAGAGGCCCATTTTCTAGGCCCCATGTGGTCTTTGGCCACCTCCTCTTCCCCAAGTCAGGGGTCAAAGATAGAGTAGCCAGGGCCACAGCTGACCTTTTGGGGTTTGGAGCATCCATATGCTCCTTAGATTTTTATCTCTACCCCATAACTACTAGGGTCTGGAAGCATTCTGTGCTCTCTGACCCCTTAGGAGAGGGGCACGGACCTCTGCCTCTGCAGCTGGGACGATATGACTGAACCAGCGGGGCAGTAGGCAGTGCAGGGCCTGGCACAACTCTTCCCCATCCAGCTGGAGGACCTGCAGGCAGGCGCTGAGCTGTGCCAT
>NW_006296627.1:4226653-4244291 GCF_000327345.1 Myotis davidii | reverse complement strand
TAGCAGTTACAGGTATAAAGAGGGTGTTGCTGAACCTCTTTACACCTACAACCGCCTCTCCCAGGTTTCTCTTCAGGTTCCGTGGGCTGAGGCTGTCGGGGACTGGCTCAGCTATGGACCCACTTTCAGAGCTGCAGGATGACCTGACCCTGGATGACACCAGCCAGGCTCTGAACCAGCTGAAGCTGGCCTCCATTGACGAGAAGAACTGGCCCTCCGATGAAATGCCCGACTTTCCCAAGTCAGGTGGGCATCACTGGATCTCAGGCAGCTACAGGCACCTTAGATGGGGAGACCCCTTCCTGCTGGGGGAGACTCTGGGAGGGCAGATGGGGGCAAGCTGACCAACCCCAGCGTGGGGCCAGGAGCACAAGCCTTCCTGGGGAGAGGGCCCAGGAGCACAAGTCTCAGGGAGAACACTGGGCCAGCCTAGCCCAGACTCCCCCTGACTTTGCCATGTTCCTCAGACGACTCCAAAAGCAGCTCCCCAGAACCTGTCACACACCTGAAGTGGGATGACCCTTACTACGACATCGCCCGGCACCAGATTGTGGAGGTGGCAGGTAAGCGCACCCAATTTTGCACCTTTTTCCTCATAGTCTGCACTTCTGGCTTAAGGAAGCCAGTCCCTTGTAACACCGGGTAAAGGGAGGGACTCGGGGAGGGGCCATGCCCATTCTGTGGTCTGACCCCTGGCCCGGGTCTCCTGAGCACCATTCTTCAAACTCACCACTTGATTGTGGTGGCCACTTGGTCCGTTCACCTGCACCCACTTCCTCAACTGTGACCGCACTGTCTCCATTGGCGGATGGTCTGTGAGGGGCAGTGTGGCCCAGTGGCTTTGAAGTTAGAAAACCCTGATTTGATTTCTAGCTTTGCTCTCTGAACTCATTTCTTCCGGACAGGGCTGTTGAGAGAACTGCAATAGTGAATGTATGTCAGGGCCTAGCCCAGAGTACATAGCCCTGAATAAGTGGTCATTCACCTCCCTTTCCTCTGCCCGCATGCCAGCTTTCCTACTCCCTCAGTTACTGGAGAGCAGGCAGGTGCCAGTCCCTCCTACCTCCAAGGAAGTCGAAGTCAGGGGCCACATGACCCCGCAGCATCAGGTTCCCAGCAGGTGTGTTACCCTGTTGAGAATGGGTACAGAGTAGCCCCAAGGTCTGGCTTCCATGTGCTCCCACCCTCCTGTTCATAATGCAGTACCCAGAAGACTCCAGGGCCAGGAGAGGTAGCAGGGCTGTTGATGCCCTGGTTTCTGCCCTCAGGGTCCTACTGCTAATAGAGGAAATTAATTGCAAGATTCTTTGTCTTTTTCCTAATGGTTGTCCATCCTTGGTGAGGCCAGGCAGCTATAAGCAAGAGTGACAGCATGGCCCTGCTCTGAGTCACTGGAATGGGCAAGGAGAGCAGGGAGCCCATGGTCTCTGGATCCAGTGTGGTGCTGGCCGCGGGGGCTGGAGGCATCTGGCCTCTCCTCAGTGCTGGGCTCAGAGGTTATGCCTGATGTCAGAGGTATTCCCATGACATCTGTGTTCCTGGATCCTGCCCAGGTCTGGGTTGGGGGCCTTGGCTGTGGCCTCTCTCATCCCAACAGAAGCAAGGCTGAGTTCTTTCCTGATCTGTTCCTGACCTGGGCACAGGACAGTCCCCTGAAGGTTCAGAACTGTCTCTCCTCACTACCAGAGAGGCACCTGATTGGAGCATGGGGGGAGTGGGGAGGGTGCCTGACGTGAAGGAGTCTATCCTGACGTCCTCCTGGCCTATGTGGGCAGGTCACAGGAGAGCAGGCCGCTCCTCTCCCCAGGGGTGACCCCTGTGCCCCTGCAAGCAGAGCTGCAACATGTTTCTATTTCCCCAGGGTGTGATGAGCCTGAGGGGGCCCAGCCAGGTAGGTGTGCTCCTGGCTCTCCCTGCTTGGCCTCTCTGGGCTGTGGCCTCTGGGCTGTGGATCAGGAAGGGCTCTTGGGGCCGCTTAATTGCAGCCCCACTCTAGGGAGCTGGCAGTGGGCGGTGCCTGGGAGCCGGAAATAGCAAAGAATTATGGGTGGCAGCTGTGTAGCAATACATCCAGAACCTAAGGGAAAGGAGCTTCAGGGATGGCCGGGCCTTGTCCACAGAGGTAGCGAGGGGGTTGGCTGGCTCTGAGCAATGGCCTGGCTGCAGGCGCAGCGCCCCTCTGGTGGGTTGGCCCGCATGCCTGTGCCTCTCTGACTGCTGAGAGGAGTTTGGATTGGCACTGCCAGGGTGAGACCTGTTTGATGAGACCATGGTGACCAGCTCCTGCGGGGGGGCAGCTTCCTGGCATTAGAAACCAGACAAAGAGCCCATGTTGGAATGGAGGCTGGGTTATGTCCCCACCTCCTCTGCAGCCTGTCATCGCTAGCGGTGGCTGTCATGCTCCACTGTCACATTGAACTCAGTCCACATGGTTCTTCCCAGTGGTGTGCTGACAGACGTGGCCCTCCTGAAGGGGAAAAAAGGCTATTGTTTGTGCCATTTGAAATTTCTACCATGGCAGATTTCAAGCTACGAACAAGCTATTGAAGTCAACTGGCTTGCAATATTCCTGACAGTTTAACAATATAACAAATATATGAGCCGGCTCCAGGACTTTGCCCAGCCCCCACCTCCCTTCTCCTGGGCCTGCCCTGCAGGTTGTGGGCGGGGCTGGTGGCTGGCCTGGCTGCCTGCAGTTCCCAGAATGGCTGCTGGAGGAGCTGCTGTTGCTGATTAACACCCAGGCTACCCTGGGAGGAGAATTCTTGATCGGTATCTCGGGAATGCACAGGCTTCGTTCTCAGGCGGCTGGTCTTTTCCTGGTGCTTTCCACAGCGCTTCGTCTCCTCCTCATTGAGCCCTCCCCCCAGCTCTGGGAACACTAGTGCTGCCCGGCTCCTTCTGTCCCTTCAGTCTCCAGAGCAGAAGTCCACTCTCTTCTCAGATCAGGAGGGAAGTTCTGGGCCTTGTTACGTAGGTTTTTGGAGCAGCGGACACCCTGCCTGCTGGCAAATGCCTGGGTCACTGAAGGACTTGGGCGCTTGGGGAGGGTGGGGGCGAGACCCTCAGGTTGCCCATACCTCATTCCTGCCTGTCGGGGGTTCTTGCCTCACTACTCCTCCTTTTGTCCCCCACCTCCATCCTGACTTCGTTCACCCTTCCTTTTTTGAACATTTGCTCCGGATCGAGCCTCCTAGTCAGCACTGAGGATTCAGCGAGGGAAAATACACACTCCTTCCTACGAGGAGTGTCCAGTCCAGTGAAGTGGTTCTTAAAGCTGGTCTTTGAGAATGTGAAAAGTGTAGACCTGCTGCCCTAGAAAACACATGCATGTGCTTGTAATATTTTTCATATGACATCATGGCACTCACTGGTGGGTGCCCATTGGGGAGCCATGGTTGAGGATCCAGTTTCCCGTGTACAGGGTGCTGGGCCAGGCTTGGTGGATGGAGCACAGGCTCTGGTCCTTCACCCCAGTTGCTTGCTTTACCAGCTACTAGCTCTTCAAATTCCAAAGCCCAAGTCCTCAGGTCTGCCAGCCAGTGAGCGCTGCCTTACTGTTGGGGGCAGGCATAGAAAGAATCTCTTGTAATATCCATGCTCCTCCCAGGGTTTACCCCACATCCGGGGCATTTCCTGTTTAGAGGGGAGTAGGCAAATGATGTCCCTCCCTTCATAGGCTCATGGTAGGAGGCCAGGGGTTTCTAAAGCTCTAGATTGTACATGAGGCTGGGCTGGCCAGTCTAATCCTTTGCCCCAGTCTGCTCTTCCATCTCCTGTCAGATCCCATGGGAAGTGAATCAGAGTAGACCCCAGAGGCTGCCACTTCCCACACTGGCCTGGAAGGAACCCAACACCAAGATCTAGGCTAGGGTATGAGAGAGAGCAAGTGGTATCCAGTTCATCAAAATAGACCTGCTTCCAGATGAACTGCACCTTCTCCCCCTAACACAGGCTTGCAGAGGTTTCTCTGCCTGTAAGTCTGGAGAAATTCTGCCCCAGACTATGGGAAACTCGCTGCCTAAAGCAGTCTGATGACCTAGAGGTCATGAACAAACTCAAAAATAGAATGTGCATACTGTGTAGTTCTGACTGGTGTCTTTGTGCGGACTACCAGCATTTATTGAACACCTGCCACATGCTTGGCTCTGGACTGGCATGAAAGATTCAAAAATGGAGCTGCTCACAAGCCAGCAGAAGAGACAGGCACATAAACAGTTACACAGGAGAGTCAGAGCATCATGGATAATGGTTCATGCTTGAGCCATGAAAAGGGAAAGCTGACTTGTCTAGGGAAAGGAGGAGAAGACACAGGTTTCTAGAAGGAGATTATGCCCTGGATGAGTCTTAAGGATTCAGAGGAGTTAGCCTAGAGGAGGGGGGCAAAATTGTCTAGAGAAAGGTCTGTCTAGCATGAGAAACAGCCTACTGTGGACAGGGCTGCGAACACTGTTGTGTCAGATGTGTGCACAGTGTGAGCCTGGAGAGGCGGGAGCCAAGCCTGGACAATCCTGTGAGCCATTCCAAGGAATGTGGCCGGCAGGGACCAGGCTCACTTTGCCCACATTCCAGAAGCCTCCTTCAGCCTCTCCAGAGATGCTGGCCCCAGCCCTAGAGAACAGAGTCAGAGCCTTGGCAACCACTTTGAAAAAGCGCTGACTCCTGAGTGAAGTCACTGACCAAGAAGCATCATCAAGGTCATGGCTTATTAAATACGGAGAAGACACTCAGCAAGGCCTGGGGGATCCTTAGTCCTCAGAGGGAGATGGAGGACAGACTCTGCACTTCATGGGTTGTGTCAGTAGCTTTCTATTCGCCTCCGAAACAATCAGGGTTAGGCAAGTGTGGTTTGGAGCTCTGCAAAAGCATGAGGGTGGAGCCGAAGGGAAGGTAGGGACCAGGTCTTGTCCCCATTGGTCTTTGCTTGGGGTTCCTGATCCATGCTGACCTGGAAGAACATCTCACTTGTAGGGAGGAAAAACATATGTCTCAGGAGCTCCTTGGTTTCATGACAAAGTCAGATGGTCAGGCCTTCAAATTATGACTAGCTTTGGACAAACATCCCAGACACATAACATCCAAATGAACATCTTCCCACAGCGTTACAAACTCCTCTCAATTTCACGTTCTTTGGAATATCCTTAATGAGAAAGGATATGATTTTTAGAAATGTCCAGAATTTAGAGGCAGGTGTGGTTAATAATTCTAATAAAATCAGAAAGTGTTGTTAGTGGTCAGAATGAGACTACTGTTGCCCTGGCCAGTTGCTCAGTGGTTAGAGTGTTGGCCTGCAGACTGAAGGGTCAAGGATTTGATTCTGGTCAAGGGCACAGTCCCTGGCCCTGTTTGGGGCACGTGCGGAAGGCATCCAATCAATGTGTCTCACATCAATGTTTTCCTCTTTCTCTTTTCCTCTCCCATCCTCTCTAAAAACCAAAGGAAAAAATATCCTTAGGAGAGGATCAACAAAGAAAAAGAAAGAGAGAGAGAGACACTATTGTATAATCAGGCTGATTTCCTCGGTGAGGTTTTCCAAATATACACTGCTTAAAGGGGATGCTTCTGAAATAAGTGTGACTTTTCAGGTGACTCCTTGGCAAGACAGTTGCTTTGAAGGATGTGACATAAAATTAGCCATTTCTAATTGTACAATTTGGTGGTATTTAGTAGTCACAGTGTTGTGTATCTCCATCTCCATGTACTTCCAGAATTTCACCCATACCCATACAGACCCCGTACTCATAAGCAGTCAGTCTGTTCTTGCCCTCTTCGGGGTCATGACAACCACTAATTTGCTGTCTTTATGGATTTACTTATTCTAGATAACTCGTGTAAATGGAGTCACACAATGTGTAGCTCTTGGTGACTGGCTTCTCTCACTTAGCATAATGTTTTCAAGGTTCATTCACAGTGTAGCATGTATCAGTACTTCATTCCTTTTTATAGCTGAACAGTATTCCATTTATGGATATACTGCATTTTCTTTACCCATTCATCCGTTAATGAACATTTGGCTTGATTCTATCAGGTGTGATTTTCTTTTTTTTTCAAAGTCCTGTTATTTCTTTATACCCCAGCCCAGTATCCCTGAGGGCAACCTGTCCCTCTTCCTTCAGCGACACCCCCTCAAGTGCAGGCAGCTGCCCAGAGGTGCATCTGCATGGCCTGCTCTGACCCTTGTCTTAAATGGTATAGGTCTCCAGGCCTGCTACCTTTCAGGCCCTCAGCCTGCTTCTCTTGGTTCATCTTTCACCCACCATGCTCCATCTTCTCCATATCTAGGAGATGACAAGTATGGACGGAAGATCATTGTGTTTAGTGCCTGCCGAATGCCTCCCAGCCACCAGCTGGACCACAGCAAGCTCTTGGGGTGAGTACCCAAATGGAAGGTGGTGGGACCTGTGCCCAGATCCCCAGTTTGGCCTGATGTTGTTTTCCTTATTGTCCCTCCCTGTGTGGGGCCATCTCCCTCCCTGCCTCCCTCTCCTCCTGAGGGAGTCAGTCGTGGGCTAGGAGTTTTTAGTCCTGGAAAGTGTGACCTTGGCAAGTGTCTTTGTCTTTTTAAGTCTCTTTTTCTTCACTTTTCCTAGGGAATATTCACACAGCCCTCCTTCATTGCAGGAGTGAAGATACTGTGTGTGAAAATGCTTGGAAAAGTAAAATCCTGTCCAAATGTGAGGGCTAATCTGGTTATCCAATGTGGTTGTCGTTCCCCATTATGTGCACAAGTCGTACTATCTTATTTGGTGCCGTTGGCGTCTGAACCTGCCTGGATACTGTTGGCTTTATGTATAAAATAGCTCTGGTTAGTCTGAAATCTGCTGCTGCAAGGCAAGAGGCTGATTGAAAGTGGGGGTTTGAATGTGGCGGCCACGGGGAGGTTCCTGCCGGGGTCTGTCACCTGTGTCTGTTGGCACCAGGCACAGCCATGAAGAAACAGGAAAGATTCCTGTGTCCGTGGAGCTCACAGTTCTATTGAAAGTGGGCATTTCCAGAATTGATCGGCCTTACCGTTGTCATTATAGTAATGCCTGCTTCATTGCCCTGGTTCAGCTTCCTTCTCAACTTGCCTGTTGCCACTTGGAGTACATGTTGGCTCCTTACGGTGCCAGTGGTGACAGGGGGTGCTTCCACTTGCGCTGTTTCCTCGTGTGCGAGTATAGTGTGGTTTTAGCTGCGGGGAATGACAGGCTGCAGAAGCCGCGGTGGAAGTCAGCCTACACTGCAGTGCCATTGAGGAGCCAGGGGCTGCTTACATCATCCTTAGAACCAGAGCGTTTATTTTCCCTCTTCGAACAAAAAATATGTTTGCTGTAGTTTTACCATATAAGGTACTTTAAAAACATGAAAAAAATAAAAAAGAAAGCGGGAGTTTGACAAGCCTTGTTCCAATAAACATTATTGAGCCACAGCTGCCAGCCCAGGGCCCACAGCATGGGCGGGACTCCACGCCCTACTGTGCTCCTCACTGTGTGTACAGCTATGATCTCGCACTTCTTCCCTGACCAGTTGAAAACACTTCCTGAAATTGGAAATGTTTGCACTGCCCATACCACCTCCTTGCAGTTCTGAATGGCTCTGTGCCTGTAGGGTGTGGTGAGGGTCCGGACAGCCCAAGGGTACAGTAGCTGAAGTGGGAGGACTTGGTTGCTGAGTCTCTGTAGCCCGAGGGAGCCAGGGCCAATCCCGAGTCTTCAGCCGTGTGCGTCTTTCTCTGGCCTCCTGAACCCTCCTCCCACCAGCTCCTCAGACAGGCAGTCCAAGAATAGGCCAAGGAGCTCAGCCTGAGGGTGACTGAGTCACGGGTCCCTCCACCCCCTCCGCCTCTTGTTTTATCACATCTGACAAGGCAGTGGAGAGACTCCTGGCCAGATAATAGCCCAAAGGGGAGGAAGTCAGAGGGTGGGGATGGGAAAGCACTGGTTTTCAGGAGAGAGCCTGGTGGGTGAGGGGCACCCACTCTGGGGCTTGTCTGGCTCCAGGAAGCCCCCTGCCATCCTGTCCTCTGTCCCACACAGATCCCCCCCCGCCTACCTGACCTGGTCACAGTCCCTACTGGGAGCAGAGAGGCACGTCCATCAGAGGTCAGGCCTGTCCTCTGGTTGTCAGATTCTCTCTAGCTTGGCTTTCCCAGCTGTCACCAGGTCTCGGGGTTGAAGCAGAAAGTGCCTGCACCTTGGATGCAGAAGCCCGATTAGACTTCGCTCTGCCTCTTACTAGCTGTGTACTTGGGGGTGGGTCTCTTCTGAGCCCCATAAAAATAAGTGTGCCCACCTCACAGGGTTGTTGTGGGCATTAGATAAGATATATACATGAAATGCCACTGTATCCATTTGTAAAGAAAACTATACACAACTGTACAAAAAAGTCGCTCCTAAATCCCATCACCCAGAGAGAAAACCACTATTAATATTTTAGTGTATTTGCTTCCTATTTTTTCCTATAACATATACAAGGCTCTGTAGTCAGTTTTGTATCTTATGTAATGTGTTTATCGTCTGAGCATTAAACATTCATCAAAGACATCCTTTAAAAATTTTTATTGACATATGATATATATACAGAAAAGTGAACCTTATGTGTACTTTGATGAAGTTTGAAAAATTGAACCCACCCGTGTCAGCCCCTCCCACAAACCTCCCTTCGCTCTTCTAGTCACTACCACAAAGGGCAACCACTGTTCAGACTTCTCACTTCACAGATTGGTTTTGTCTGTAGGAGCATCCTGTGAGGTATTCTATTTATAGATGTCTTGTGATTTATTTAACCAATTCTCTGTTGTTGGATAGCTAGCTTGCTGCTCAGTTGTTGCTGTTTTTCCATTGTAAAACAGGCTACAATGAACAGCCTTCTACAAAAATGTTGACGCTGCAGGTCCTCTAGAAGATGTTCATCTCTGCTGCTTTCTTAGGGTCAAAGAGTAGGAACATTTTACAGCTTCTGGTAGATAACACTTTATTGCCTTCCTAGAGGTCGTAACATCCATCAAAAGATGAGTGTATTTTCACTACAAGTATTGCTATTTTTTAGTTGCAAAATGCCATCTTTTCATGTGGAAAAACTTTTCTTTGCATATTGTGAAGTGCTCAGTGTATCTAAGGGGTAACGTATTGTGTAATAATAGTGATTGGGATCAGAGTAGTAATTCATCCCTAGATACTTCCCTTGCCTGCCTGTGCTGGCCGAGCCTAGCACCCATGGACCATTGCGTAAGTTACCTTCTCTGGGGTAGATCAGGAGGTACCTGGACACTTAGTCGCATCCTTGGGCACTTTGGTTCCTTTCTCCTTTCCCCACCCCCTTGGAAGCCCCTGTATTTCCTGCCTCCCAGCCTCCAGTCATGATCCTGCTGAGGCCTGGGCTGGCCACCCAGAAAGAGGGCATTCCACTGGATTCCTTCCTTTCTGGATTCCTTGTTCATTTTCTTTATATTCTCCACCTCACGGGGGCTCCACACCGTGTGTGCTTCTTTTGGAGTGGTGGATGTGTTATGAGCATAGGGAACCTGAGATGTGGCTCTTTGGTCCACGAAAGCCCAGTGATTGGAGCAGGGATGGGGACCCCCTGGCCACCCTGGTCCCCTCTCAGGGCAGTGTTTTACAGCCTGTGCTAGGAATTCAAGTATAAGCGGGAGAGCTGCATTGTGGCCAAGAACGCAGGCTTGCCTCGCTGGTTTGGCTCAGCAGACAGGGCCTTGGCGTGTGGACTGAGGGTCCTAGGTTCAATTCCAGTCGAGGGCATATGCCTGGGTTGCAGGTTTGATCCCAGTAGGGGGCATGCAGGAGGCAGCCGATCAATGATTCTTTCTTATCACTGATGTTTCTCTCTCTCCCTCTCCCTTCCTCTCTGAAATCAATAAAAAACAACTTGAAAAAAAAAACCAAAAACACAGGCTTTGGCATTAGATAATTCACCTCCAGGCTCCACCATAAACTGTGACCTTGGGTATGCACTTGACCTCTCTAAGCCTCTTTGCCCTCGTGTAAGAAGGGGATAATATCAGCCTTGATTGTTACAAGGAAGGCATGAGATATTAAGTGCTTGGCAGATGCTAAAAGCTTGATATTGATAAATGGTATCATTATTATTGATTTGACGATCCTGTGAGGGAAATGTTATTCCCGTGTTTACTGCAGTTATGTGAGAGGGCTCCAGTTAGAGTCTTGTCAGTGCTCAAAACTGAGAGCTGTTATCATTGTCCCGCCCAGCCCCAACCCCTCCACAACAGCATGGCAACTGCTGAGGCAGCCAGGATGGATGGCTCTTGGGGAGGGGGTTTGATATAAGCAGATTCCTGGGGCACCAGGTTCTGTCTTAAAGGGCCCCATCTGTGTACAGGGCAGGCTGAGCAGGTCTTTTCTCTTGCAGGTACCTGAAGCACACCCTGGACCAGTACGTGGAGAGTGACTACACACTGCTTTACCTGCACCACGGCCTGACCAGCGACAACAAGCCCTCCTTCAGCTGGCTCCGGGATGCCTACCGGGAGTTTGACCGAAAGTGGGTTGGGGCCCAGGGGTGGGCTCCAGGGCCTGGAGCAGGTGGCTCTGGAGTCAGCAGCTCTGCCAGGTTCTGGGCTGCCCTGTGCTTGGGCAGGAGCTTATTCCATGCCAGGGGAAGTCAGGGTAAATGCAAAGAATCAGAAGTTGGAACTGCCTGGGCTCAAATCCGTTTCTCTACTTACTCATTCTGTGACCTTTCATGTTACTCTGAGCCTCCGTTTCCTAATCTGTAAAATGGGGCAGCAATGATACTTTGCAGGCTTGCTGTAAGGAGTGAAATCAGAAGATGTACATAACATACTCTGTGTCTCCCGTGCCACACCCACTCCTGAACTCCCACTCTGCCTCCACAGGTACAAGAAGAACATCAAGGCCCTGTACATCGTGCACCCCACCATGTTCATCAAGACCCTGCTCATCCTCTTTAAGCCCTTCATTAGGTGAGCAGGCCGAGGGCGGGACGGTGGTCTCCCCAAGCTTCCCCTTGAACTCTGAAGCAGATGCCAGAGGAGGCCAAGCATCCTGGGGACACCCCCTTTTGGGGCTAGGCCTCTGTCTGACCTGGCTGGGCTGCTGAGGGGACAGCGGAGGCCTGCCGAAGCCGGGGCGCTCCCCAACCCGTGCCCTTTCCTCCATCGGCAGCTTCAAGTTTGGGCAGAAGATCTTCTATGTGAATTACCTGAGTGAGCTGAGCGAGCACGTGAAGCTGGAGCAACTAGGGATCCCTCGCCAAGTGCTCAAGTGAGGCTGGGCAGGGGCTGTGTCTGCCCACTGGATGGCATCTGTGTACACACGTGTCACGTTGGTGGGGTGGGGTGGGGTGTGCCGGCCAAGGGGAGAGGAAGCCTTGAGAATCCCAGGATAAATAGGAAGCAAATGTAACGATTGAGAGACAGCACGTGAGGAGAGAGTGTGAGTTCAGATTCTGTTTCTGTCGAAGCATTCTTATCGTCGTCATTACAACGGCCGGCTATTTTTAAATAACATGTTATTTGCAAATGAAGAAAGATGCAGCATCTAGTGCAGCCGTTCTCAACCTGTGGGTCGCGACCCTTTGGGGTCGAACGACCCTTTCACAGGGGTCGCCTAAGACCATCGGAAAACACATATATTGTTTTTGTGCTTTAATTATGTTCAATTTATAACAATGAAATTGGGGGTCACCACTACATGAGGAACTGTATTAAAGGGTCGCGGCATTAGGAAGGTTGAGAACCACTGCTCTAAAGACTTTACATTCTCCTGTGTAACTGGGTTGTTACATAAATCCAATGAACTAGCTAGCCTGTGTAAAAAAAAGCCCAGGAAGTGCCTGACAAATGGGTTATCGTAGCGTCTACAGAGCCAGGCAGAGGGCCTGACTGTCCCATCTGCTCCCCAGGTATGATGACTTCCTGAAGTCCACACAGAAGAGCCCTGCAACAGCCCCCAAGCCCATGCCCCCACGGCCCCCACTGCCCAACCAGCAGTTTGGGGTCTCACTGCAGCAGTGAGTATGGGAACGGGGCACCTGGCACCTGGAGCCCCGGTCAGGCTGTAGACCCTGCTCACTGCCCTTGTGCCCACAGCCTCCAGGAGAAGAACCCAGAGCAGGAGCCCATTCCTCTCGTGGTCCGCGAGACTATTGCCCACCTGCAGGCCCACGGTGAGTGCCAGGGCCCCCCTGCCCTTACGACCTGCTTAGGGTCCCCCACCCCCTCAAGAAGCTGCCAGGCATGGCTGGGAGGTCCCATGCGCACCCGCACTTGCACTGACCCTGACTGGAACCCCCAGATGGAATGGTGGGGAGTTACATGTGCCCCAGAACTCTAAGGCTCACCAGGCCCCCTGTTTCCCAGCTCTCACCACTGAAGGGATCTTCCGAAGGTCTGCCAACACCCAAGTCGTACGGGAGGTACAGCAGAAGTATAACATGGGTGAGTGGTCCCAGGGGTGTCCAGCTCACGTGTGGGCGCTGGGGTGGAGGGGTTGGGGGCAGGTGTGTGACTGTTAGGGGCTTCCCTGCCTTTTGCTGCCCTACAAACAAGGGTCCCAGGCTCTGTTTCTGTCAAAGGTTCTATGGCATCTGCTAAGATAACATGGTACCTCTCCCACCTGGCTGTTCCAGGCCTGCTCCCTCATTGGTCAGGCTCTGGGTCCTGGGTTCAGGGTCATTCGGAGACCAGGAATAACTGTGGTGGGAGTCCCACTCCACCCAGATGGCCTGAGTCTGCATCCCCTTGTCATAAAGGAAGAGGTGATGGCAGGTGCAAGAGGCTCTCCTGGAGGAGGCCGTCTGAGGACGGTCGGGCAGTGGGGCTTCCCAGCTCCCCTTCACCTTCCTCCCCACCCACCTCTAGGGCTGCCTGTGGACTTCGACCAGTACAACGACTTGCACCTGCCAGCGGTCATCCTCAAGACCTTCCTCCGGGAGCTTCCTGAGCCCCTGCTCACCTTTGACCTCTACCCTCACGTAGTGGGTTTCCTCAGTGAGTGCCCTCTCCCATCCCAGGTCTGAGCTGCTTCTGCTGGTCTGTGCTGGACTCGGAGCAGGCGGGTTTGGTTAGGGTCTCCACCCTGGTCTTGTGCGAGGGCTACCTGAGCCAGCCAGCCTTGGGCCCCTGTAACCCAGGCCCCCATTCTTCATAGACATTGATGAGAGCCAGAGAGTGGAGGTGACGCTGCAGGTCCTCCAGACGCTGCCCGAGGAGAACTACCAGGTGCTTCGTTTCCTTACTGCCTTCCTGGTGCAGGTGAGTCTGCCTCTCACCTGAAAGGGGGGAGGAGCACCGGCCCCTGCTGCTCTGGTAGCCGGTTGCAGGACGTGGGAGCTGGGTCTGTGGGCCTGCTGCAGCCCTGATTTCCCTCCACAGGTTTCTGCCCAGTGTGACCAAAACAAGATGACCAACACTAACCTGGCCGTCGTCTTTGGCCCTAACCTGCTGTGGGCCAAGGATGCTGCCATCACTCTCAAGGCCATTAATCCCATCAACACCTTTACCAAGTTCCTCCTGGACCATCAAGGGGAGTTGTTCCCTACCCCTGGCTCCTAGGGGCTCTGAGCACAGCCCCTGCCCACCAGCCCCCTTCTCTGATAGCCCTTCCTCTGGGAGCCCCAGTTTGGACTCCTGCCCAGGAGGGGGTCATGAGGCCCGAGAAGATGAAGCTGGAGCCAGCCAGCTGGGCAGCTCCTCCTCCCCTTTCCAGTCCACCTCGCCGGCCCTGGAGGCCTTGCTGTTACCATGGGACATTTTTCTTCGCCTTATACTTCTCCTGCCTCCTTGGATCCCTGGTTCCTGTGGGGCTGTGCAGAGCTGGCCCTGGCCCTTCCAGTGGGAGAACTGGCTCCAGCAGTCCTTTCCTGCTTTCTCCTGCCTCTTTCCACTGTCAGCTGGGATGGTAGCTGGGCTGATCCGCCCCCTCCTCATTGCCGGGGAAATGAAAGGCTGAGCTGACTTAGGCAGGCCCTGCTGAGGCTCCTCTCTGTCTGGGTGAAGGCCTGGGTGCAAGCCCCCTGCTCTATCCTCCCCTCAGCATGGGTACCTCCACCGCTAAGGAATTCAGCCTGGAATCTGCTTCCTGTTTCTGCCTTTTCTTCCACGCATCCTGGTCAGCTTTTCCCAAGTGGCACTGCTCCCAGAATGTTCTAACCCCTGCTTCTGCTTGGACGCAGCTTAGATGACATGGCCGAGTTCTTGCATCCATTAGAGATAGATAGCACCCCGGGTACCTGAGCAGGGGAGCAGGCTCAGCCTGTATGCCTTGTCTAAGGACAGCCTCTAGGCCAAAGGCTCTTGCAGTCCTGTGTGTTGTGGAGTCACACTGGTCTCTGCTCTGGCCAGAGATGACTCGGTGCCTCAGGATCGTAGTGGCTCCTTCCTCCTACGGGGGGCTCCTAAGGGGCTGGGCAGAGATTTTGCTAGTTAGGTCTAGCAACCTTGCCCAGGGAGTGGGAGTCCCAGGCCCTGTTGTCTTTCCGACAACCTGGACTCCAGTGATGATGGCTGTCCTGCATTCCAACTGTATCCTTTCTAATTACACTCCTTCCTGGTGAACACCGAGATCCCCCGCCCCCCTTCCTGTAGTCGTGACTTCTGGCAGGAGGGAAAACCCTGAACAGTGACCCTGTCCCCACAGCCGTGGCCAGAGCCTAGAGCCTGACCATGGGGGTCTTCACTGACCAGCCCAGCTCCTTTTGGGCACTCTCCCAGGGCACTGGTGTGTCAGGACTCCCGGTACCTGACTGCCTGCTGGTTCTGTTAGTCCCTGTGTCTCTAGCCTGGGTACAGGCCTGTGCTTCCTGCCCTACTTTGTGCATCAGGTGTTCACAGCCCCTTATCCTGGGAGCCTATGGATCTATTTGGTCTTCCCCTTCCCCTGCCCCATTGGTCGGTGGGGACTGGGGGAAGGGCTTGTACTGTGAATCAAGTGTACACATTCACACTTCATGAATTCCTTGGCATCAATCATGTATCTCACCTCTGCACTTTTTGTATTTCAATAAAAATGGAGATGGAAACTGCCCATCTGACTATTAAAGAAGTGGGCATGGAGTTTCTGAACTGGGTGGGAAGCGTGTGGCTGCGGGAGAGCAGATGGGGCCTCAGGAAGTCCCTGCCCAGTCCATCTGACCCCCTTCCTCATCTGGTTCACGTGTGAGTGGGCATGAGACCGTCTTCCAGGCTTAGAAGTGTGAGCAGTCACCTGACCACGGACTCTCCTGTCCCCCAAATGGAGTGGGCTTTGGTGGACAACAGCATGGGTTTTAGACTCAGACAGGGTTTGAATCTTCGTTTCATCGCTTGCCACCAGCTCTCACTGGTAATAGTAAAATTGGCCCCACCTCAGACCATTCCTTCATTTGAGGACCAGAAATAATGTGCACAGACAGTGCCCTGTGGTAACTAAATGACCACATTTCCCAGGTGAACAGAGTGACAGTCCCACCCTGCGCAGCAGCTGGGATTGAAGCCCTCGCCGGGCACCCTCTGAGAGCCTCCGTTCCCACCTGCCATGTCCTTTCATGGAGCCATGAAAGGTCCCATTTTCCTTTCCTCTTTTGAGGTTTTGCTTTGCTTTAGTTAAGATGGTAACATTTGTGTGTATTTTATTGCAATTTTCTTAAAAAGTGGTTTGTCACTATGAGGGCAGGCCAGAATCTCCCTTGGCACAGTGGTCAAGGTCAGGTTCCAACAGTGAGCTGTTTGCCTGCCAACAGCAATCAGGAGGCCGTGCGGCCTCAGCTGGGCCTGTTCTGTTTTCTCGTCACTGCTTGCTTGGGCTGGGGGAGCTGGGCCAGAGCTGCAGGATCAAGCCACTTTGTCAGGATGGTGGTTATAAACACTGGCACTGAGCTCCAGGAAGCTAGTCCCCTTGCACACTGTGGCCCTCGTCCAGGTAACTGAACAGAAGGCATTGGCGGCTTCTCAATGGCTCTTCTCTGCTCTAAGCTGGGTGACTGTTTAGAACACAGGGGTGTGACCTAGGGCAACGAGGAAGGGAGCAGGAGATGGAGAGCTGTTTACTTGGGTTGGGCTCCTGGCAAGACCTCTGCTGAGTGACTCAAAAGCCAGTGTACCTCGGCCTTTGCAACAGCAGGTCTCGGGATGGGTTGGAGGGATATGCTTTAAAGGGGTAGGACATGAGCTTCAGACCTGGGGACACTGAACACTTTGCTTTTGGGGGATCCCAATTGAAGGTCAGGACACCAGGGAATGTTTGCTGCCATTTCTAACCCAGGCTTTCGCCAACTCTATCCTGATTGGCTCCATTGTGTGCAGTTTACAAACCAGCGAGGGTTCCCCAGCCTATTACAGTGGGTGGGCCCCATTCTTTTCAGCCCCTCGTTTGGGCTGAAATTAGAATTTTCTAACTAGCCTTTTGCTGTCCAGGGGCCTGCCTTCAGCCTGAAGGGCTCCGGAGGCAACCCAGACAGCAGCTGCCTCTGGGACACTGGCTCCACTCCAGCTCCCTTCCCCCACTGGGGGCACAAACTGGGAGGCAGGGGGCTGCTTGGCCAGGGCTGAGATGCCTGCTGCAGAAGTTCCCAGGGGGCCAGGCAGGAATAATCCCCAAAGAGTCCACCCCAGTGCCCTGGGCAGCGACACAAACTGGCATGAGCCCTTGACTCCCTGCTACTCACCCAACCCCTTCCCTTCAGTCTGGTTTGCTCAGCCACAACCCCACACACTGATCAGCAAACAGATCCAAGGCAGCTTGGGGAGCCCCACACCCCCTGCTGGCTTCTGCTGGAAACATGAAAGGCTGTCTGTTATCTTTCCCTTCTAGCCAGAGGCCAGCCATTGCCTCCAGGCGAGGCTGCATGGTGAGCGATGTATTGCAGGGGAAATAGAGCTGATGAGACTGGCCTACATTTTATGGAGATTCTACTGTGAGTGTGCTTAACATGCACACCCACTCCATACACATCACCTCACTGAAGCCCCGAAATGGGACATTACAACCCAGGAAAACGAGGCTCTAAGAGCTTTCCTGACCAGCCCAGGCTTGTACCGCTGAGAGGTGGCCACATGCCTGGAGTCCAAACAGCTGTAACTGAGAAGCCTCTGAGCGTCACATGGCGCCGTTCTTCCCTCCCCTGAGCCTGTGGTTGACCCTGGCCTGCACAGAAGTGGGAGGCAGTGGGCTAGGATTTTAGACAACTTGCAGGACAAGAAGCTGTAAAGTACAGAAAAGAATTTATTGGAAATCTCCTGAACACATTTTAGAGTCTAACTCAGTATTTCCAAACCAGGTAGGCTGGAGGAGGGAGGGACTCTGCCCCCTGGAGACAGATGGCTGGTCCCAGCCCCGCCCCCCAGGGCTGCAGAAGTCGGTCTAGGCTCACACCTTTCATTGTACAGGGCTGAGGGGCAAGGGCCAGCCTTGACCATTGCTTTGCTCCTCTTTGGCCTCTCACTGATGGGGTCCTGAAGAAAGGTTGCTGCCTGCACAGGCCAACAATTAGGACATCAAGGCCAAAGGCTTTGACTCAGTCTGTGCACTCAGGACCTTCCACACTGGCCTCAAATGGGCAGTGGCTGAGACATTGTGGTGGGTTAGGGGGAAGGAAGGCAACAGATAACTTGCCATGGGCCTCCACCCTTCTCAGCATGGGCCGTGAGGATAACCCACTGGGCTGTGGATGGCCGCAGGCC
>NW_006296627.1:4207365-4226639 GCF_000327345.1 Myotis davidii | reverse complement strand
CCCTGGGGGTGCTCTGGCCCAGACAGGAGGGCCAGTTGGACACCACGGCTGGGAACATCTCTTTGTGGCAGAGAACACGCACAGGCAGGCTCAGCCTCACGGAGACAGCATCAGGCCCACAAGCCCTCAGAGCTCAGCTTCGTCCATGGGAACAACATCACATGCATTTACTACAAGCAACTGAGGGCCATGTGCTCCAGCTGCTGCCAATGAACACCCCTGGTGGGTCAGGAGGGAAAGGGGCAGGCCTAGGTTTCCACGGCCAAGACAACCAGTTAGGCTGGTAAAGGGACAGCCTAGGAGGATGAGGCCAAGCACTTGACTTACCCAAGTAACAATACCTGAAGGGTTAAGTCAATCATGTGCCAGCTTTAGTTTCTCAACAAGGAACGAGTAAACCTCAGGGCAGGGTACAGATGGTGGGATTAAAGGAGGGTGGTGGCCAGGCCCAGGTGAAAGGAGAAAAGGGCCCATAACGCAGCCCTGACGAACAGAAGCAAGTACCTTAGGAGGGGCCTGCCTGGACATCCCCAGGCCCACCAGTGGGAACACATAATGCCCTTGGACACAATGTGCAGCACGACTCCAGGGGTCACCACATACAGCACACACGGCTTCCTCGGCTGCCAGAACAACGCCAGTCACTGCAGGCGCCGTGAGAGATCCAGGCTCTTGCCGGGAACAGGTAGGTGTCCAAGGTAAAGCCTGTTGTCAGTGCAAATGCAGCAAGTCTGGGAGGTCTGTTGCCCTCGCCAGCCCTGTTCTTGGCTCCCACCTTCCATATGTGGGAAGACCCCCAGAGCAGCAACCTGGAATCTGGGGAACCTCCAGGAACAGGCCCTGCCCCAGGAAGAGGCCCTTCACCTTCCCCAAGTGAAAACATCTAACCTCAAACATAATTTCTCTATAAAATATCTGACTTCTCTGAAAGTAATAAATATTTACCATATTCTAAAACCAAGGAGCAGCAACAGGGGAGGGAAGAGAAGAGAACTTCTGTAACTCTAACCCTAGAGACACAGGATTTGGTTTCCATGTAGCTGAGGAGCTGAGCACAGGCAGCCGCCGGGGCTGCTCAGACCCTCTGCTGGGGGTGGGGCTGGCACAACCTTCAAGGGTGGGAATGGCTGACTTTCGAGTTCTCATCTAGGGCAGAAGGCCTGTCATATTGCCAAAAGTACGGGGGCAGAGGGAGGGAGAGAGGAAGATACCAGAACCAAAGGGGCTCCACAGAGCCGGAGAGCCCTTCCTTCCTCCCAGCACTGTCTCCTTCCTCTCTCTGCCTCCACACCAATCTCTGGGCCACCAGCTGGAATGTTAAATGGTTGGTGGGAACGGTGACAGGCAAGGGGCCAGTTGTGGGAGGAACGGGAGGGCCGCCTTTGTGAACAGAAGCAGCAGGCCCTGCCTGCAGAGGACCTTTTTGTCACAAAGAGTCTCCCCATCTCCAAGGCCAGAGGGCGAGTCCTCTCAAATGTTCTCACAGGGCCCGACTACTGCCATGACATCTCTAGGAGGGGCAAGAGCAGGGACTTCTGGGTCCCCATGGGGGAAACCAGCCTCCCCTCCACCTGGCTTGGAGCAGGACGAGGAATGGGAATAGCTGATGAGTGGGAGGCTGTCTGTCTCCTGGGACCACAAAAGGGGAAGCTGCTGGTCCTTGAGGACATCAGCTTTTACTGCAGAGTTTCCACAAAGGCGTCAAATTCTCGGACGTTCCTCTCGTGCACAGCCAGCTTCTCTGGTAGCGAGTCCTGTGCCAGAAGGGGAGAGAAGAGATGCTCATTCGGGGAGGGCCTTGAGGAGATGGCCAGCGCCGCCACCCTGGGCTGAGGAAGGGGGCGCAGCTCAGCAGTGCTGGGCCAGGGCCAGGAGAGCAGAGTTCAGGGCGACCGCGCAGGCAGTGGACAAAGGGCTTCAGGGTTCTGTGGGGCTCGGGAGGGGGTTGACACAATGGCCTCGGGAATCGAAGTGACCCCACACTTAATGACATAGAAAAAGACCAGGATTGTCAAGGGCGGGGGAAAAAAGGAGACATATGTAATACCCTTTGTAAGACTTCAAGCAATAAAACAATTAAAAAAAGAAAAAGTCATCAATCTGCTGCATTCTATGGATGAGTAGGAATAAACTGACCAAACTCTTAATTAAAAAAAAAAGGACCACACCACCCACAGGACGACAGAAATTAAACATGGAATATCTTTGGCACAGATTAGACTGATACTAAAATTGAACAGTAGGTTTACAGTGCTCAAAATTAAAGATTTACTAAAGATTCTTCACACCCTGTGCAGGGTGGGACACATGAACAAGGCAGTCCCACCACACTCCTAACAGACTCCGGTCAGCAGGTCTGCGGGGAGGCCTAGGAACCTGCATCTTGCCACCAGCAGAGGCAGGGTGGGTTAGAGAGGGTTGGAAGAGAATAAAAAAGAAAACAGAACCAAGAGGAGTTAAATTTAACTGCCCTCAGGTATCAAAAAAAAATTTTTTTTTAACATTAAAAAAAAAAATCTGACCTAATCTTGTGTCTCTCCACATTGAAAATTTGCGTATGAAGAGTTTAAATGATCACAGATTTCCTGACAGGCACCAGGTACTTGGAAGAGGTGGGACAATCTCCTACCTCAGAATTCCTAAAGTGGCCCAGACACACCAGCCAGCCAGGCAGCTTGGGAAGGACTGCCTGCAACACCACTTGGAGAGCCTTCCTGGGCAGTTACTCCCACCACATTTCAAGTGTGTGGGGGTGGGGGTTCCACTGGCTAAAATCAGAAGCCAGACTCTCTGGGATCAAAGCTCTGTTCTGTAAGCTCAGTCTGACTGTGGGTCAGTCATTTGGTCACAGTGTCAGTTTTCTCATCTATAAAATGAGGTAAGACAACCTACCTCTTCAGTTGTTGAAGATGGTATAAGGCAGTTAGAAAAATGGTTGGCACCTCAAAAGCCTTGATAAATGTTAATAATAATTACATAATTACTGCATTGTTATTACTACAAGGGCAGCGATTCCTTGATTCCCGTTCTAGAGACACCCCACTTCAGGCAGAGGGACCCTGGCATCTCGTGGCACCGGACACCCCAAGCTTGCGGCTGTCCAGGGCAGCCCCCGCACTGCAAGGCAGGAAACAGAATCCCCAAGTGCAGATGTGGTGATGACAGTATCAGGACACCTGGCTAAACAGAAGCACTACCAGCTGAGGAATGGCCCTCTAAGGAGAGAGCAAGGGCACCAATGCTCAGGACCTTAGGGTGCTTCTGCCCTGTTCACCTGGCATCTGCCTGGCAAGCTGAGCAGCTGGGCTCAGTGGCATCAGCAAGGAGAAGACACCAAGCACTGAGGAGGAGTGTGTAAGAAATGCTGAGCCTGTGCAAGAGGAGGAAGTGAGTGCAAGCAAATTCAAGACAATGACTGCCGGGCATAATGCAAATCTCAAGTGCAATCAAAAGAAGATACTGAAAAAAAAGGAAAGATGGTCTAACGGACTCTCTTTCCTGTTACCGGGAAGATGGGAGGCGTGGGAGAGGGGGTAGTAACAGGAAGACACTTCCAGGTTGTGGAGCAGAAATGACATCAAGGGGGGAAGGAAGGTCAGAGGATGAAATGGGGTTGGGGAAGGGGTTTCCATACCAAGTCCTCAGCCATGGACTGTGCCCCGATATCTATGGAGAGGCTGCTCAGCTGAGGGGGGTTCTGAAATTCACGATAGAAGGTCCCCAAGTCCATTGGAAGAATGTCATCTTTAGAAAAAGCCGGTTTCTTAAAAAATAAGACCAGACTCAGTTTAGCTTATCATGGACCATAGAGGAAATCAGAGATGAACAACCCTCTTTCCTTCCAGTAAATTATCAAAGAAATGGTTGCTCCAGGCTTATCTTAGGGGGAGAAGTCTTACCCCTTTTCTCTTCTGGACAGCTGAATTCTAATCCTGTTACCTTTCCCCTTCCCTGGTTAGGGTTATATCGTCTTCCTTTAAAGCAGTGGTTCTCAACTGTGGCTGCACATTAGAATCACCTGGGAATCTTTTTAAAATCCTGATTTCTGGGCCTCATCCTCCAGACATTCTGTTTCTTTGTTATGGGGTGGGGCCACAACATTAGTAACAAAGAAACAGAATTTCCGGAGGATGAGGCCCAGGAATCAGGATTTTGAAAAGATTCCCAGGTGATTCTAATGTGCAGCCAAGGTTGAGAACCACTGCTTTAAATGCCTTTCCTTAGCATAGGGCTATCCATTCAGGCAGGAATAGAACCTACTGGGAAATCTCCATTTAGAGCTGAATTGCATTATGTCATTCAAAGACATGGCACAAAATGTCTTCTTGTTCACTGCTCTCCAAATGTACTCAAGCAGGCTATGGGAGCAGGTTTCCCACATATACTGCCCAGTGGGAGCCCCTCTGTTCCCTGTGGAGGAGGTCCCCTTAGAGTGCAATGGATGCCTCTAGGTTTATTTCCCCTGGGGCAGCAAAGGTCAAGGAAGGTGAAGGCAACTTACAAAGTCGATCATGACAAAGTCATCATGGGTATTGCCACTGCTGCCACCGCTGGAGCCATCAGAGTGCAGGCTGCCCTGGAGAGGAGATTCAGTCTCTGGGGAATCTGGAGGATTCACCTGGTTCAGGATAAAGCAGAGGAAGGGGCTGGTTCTGTGCAATGGGGGCAAGTTACTGTAACAATGGAGGGTTCTGTAAGAGAGAAAGGCTGGCTGCGAATCCCTAAGCCTCAGGTAGGGCTGATGGTCTGGGAACAGTGATGTGCCCAGGAAGGACAATGACTCCCATACCATCCCATTGGAAACTTTAGACTCACCATGGGATCAGCATCCTCCAGTTCTAAATTCTTGGGAGCAAACATGGCAAAGGGTATGTCCAAACTAGTCAATGTCACCTAAAAAGACACAGGAGAAAGTATTAGTGCCTGCCCCTCACCCATCTTCCATTTTCCCTAGAAGCTGACAAAAGCTGGAGGCCTACAAGTTCGCACCAGGTTGACCACACTGCCCCTCAGGTTCATGTTGGAGATCCCCCAATTTCCACCACCTCTCATCACAGGCCCACAGCATAAGCAAGGGTTAGGGCTTCCCAAGACCCCAGGATTTCCGCTTTGGAAGCTTGACCCACAGTAACCCAGTGACAGCTGTTCAATGTCAGAGCCAAAGAGGAACTTCCTACTGAGTTAGGCCGAGGTGTTAGGGGGCAGAGATCGAATATTGGGGACTAGTTTTAGTTATCCTATATAATAAAAGGCTAATATGCAAATTGATCAAACCACCGATGACAGGTCGCTGTAACACGCACTGACCACTAGGGGGCAGATGCTCAATGCAGGAGCTGCCCCCTGGTGGTCAGTGCGCTCCCACAGGGGGGTGCCACTCAGCCAGAAGCTGGGCTCAGGGCTGGCAACTGCAGCGGCAGTGGCGTAAGCCTCTCCCACCTCCATGGCAGAACTAAGGATGTCTGACTGATGGCTTAGGCCCACTCCCCAAGGATTCCCGGGCTGCGAGAGGGCGCAGGCTGGGCTGAAGGACCCCCCAAGTGTATGAATTTTGTGCACCGGACCTCTAGTAAGAAATAAAATAAGAAATATTAACCATGCTCTGGTAAATGTGATTGTTTTGTTCTGATTAAAGCAAGCACATTCTAACCTGGTTGGGAGTTGTACACCCTGAGACTGGGAGTCAACCTTGCCCCAGGGAGTCATCACTGGACCTGGGAGTCAACTCTGGAATGCAGTCCATTCTCATTCAAGAACTGCCTATTATAATGAAAAGATTAACAACCTTGTTGCCCAACAATGGAGTCCCACCCCAGCTTGCTTTGCCTATTTCCTCACACTTGTAATACCCTAGCACACTCACTCTTATTCCTTTTGCCCAGGTAATAATCTCTGTCCTGCCCAATATAAGCAGTTGCCTGATGGGAGGGGGAGGGTTGCAGAGAAGATTTTCGTGGATGACCTGCTGCTCCCCAATACAGCCAGCATTACTGGAACAAATGCTCATGGATAATTCAACCCTGTCTCCACTTAACTGGCTCCAGTAGTGACAGGCATCTAGAACCAATGGTTGTCCAGTTTCAGAGGCAGACAGTGCACTGAAGTCTGCACTGTGTTTGTACTGAATGGTGTCTAGCCTCCCCCTGCTATAGGAGGCTTAAAAGATCACAGAACAATATGCTGTAGGTAGTTTTAGACAGACATGAGCAGAGGAGAGGGATGGGCGAGTACAAAAGGTCATCAGGATGGAAAACCCCAGGTACCTAGCAATCAATTGTAGGGTGGGACTCTCAAGTCACTGGGGGTGACTTTTCTTCCCCTAGCATATCACTGGTCTGGTCTGGAGGTTTGGACCCCCCGACCTTTCCTCCCTAGAGATAACATCGAGGCCTCAGTTGTATTTCAGCTCCAGGCCCAGAAAAGCAACAAAACCAGCCACAGAGGACTTGGGGACCAGCATCACTGAATAATGACACCCTCCTCTGGCTCGTGTGGCTCAGTGGTAGAGCACTGACCTATGAACCAGGAGGTCACGGTTTGAGATTCCTGGTCAAGGCATATGCCTGGGTAGTGGGCTTGATCCCAGCAGGGAGCATGCAAGAGGCAGCCAATCAATGATTCTCTCTCATCATTGACGTTTCTCTCCCTCTCCCTCCCTCTCTCAAGTCAATACAATATATTAAAAAATAAAAAAGACACACCCCCACCCCCGTTCAGACAATCAATCAGTGGAGACCACAACCCTGAATGGACACACCTGGAAAGCTACTTAATATTTCATTGTGATCTTCCCCTGGGACCTCCCCTAAAATCTCCACCCTTAAAACACTTAGGACTGAAGGGACTCAGTGCACAGCCGCTGGTGCCTTTCCCTTTCCCCTCAGCCCCCCATGCACCTTACCATTAGCTTCCTCACTCCCAAGCTCCAAGGGCCCTTCCTTTACCTCCATAATTTGTTTCCTAAGCCCATTTCTACTAAGAAGTACTTATTTCTCTATCTCTGTAACTTACCCAATAAATGTTCTCTTACAGTTTGGGTCTTGGCTCTGAATTCTTTCCCAGCCAGAACCCAAGTACCGAGGTTGCTGAACCCAGGTTTGGTCTGACCCACCAGTCAGACAACTGGTGCTATTCCTACCACCTACAATAAATAGTTCTTAACTTTTTCTGGAAGGTGTCACAGGTTATTAACACTCTTCACAAAAATTCTCACACACACTTATACAATTCAAACATAATGTCGGTGGCTACACAAATCCCAAGTTAAGAGACCCGCCTGTAAGTCCTCACTCAGATGTGGCTCGCAGGTGGAAGTGGCAGAAAACTCACCTGGTTGATGGGTTTGTTGACAAAAGCCCCCACTTTTCGGGCAAAGATGGTCTCCAAGACATCATGGGGAGAGGCCCGTCCCTCACTACTGTTCGATACAGTTTCAGTGTCCTCGCTGGAAAAGAAATGTCGGTACTCATTCCCAAACCACAGCAGAGCCTCCTGGGTTCCCCATGAATCTACCCTCTGTGGGCTGCAGCCTAGGGCAGGAACTGCCCCACCCGCCCACTCAGTGGGAAACGGCACTCTGTGGTCTGGCCGCTTGCCACTGTCACCCTGCCCTCTTAAGTTGAGAGCAGAGGGAAACATTTCCTGAAACAACTAAAACTATGCATATGTGGCCCTGACCGGTTTGGCTCAGTGGATAGGGCGTCGGCCTGCAGCCTGAAGGGTCCCAGGTTCGATTCGAGTCAGCCTCGCCCTAACCAGTTTGGCTTAGTGGATCGGCCTGCAGCCTGAAGGGTCCCAGGTTCGATTCCAGTCAAGGGCATGTACCTGGGTTGCGGGCACATCCCCAGTAGGGGGTGTGCAGGAGGCAACTGATCGGTGTTTCTCTCTCATCAATGTTTCTAACTCTCTATCCCTCTCCCTTCCTCTCTGTAAAAAAATCAATAAAAATATATTTTAAAAAAATAAAACTGCATATGTGAACACAATTCAGTGTTACAATTGTGTAAAGCTTCTATGAAACACCAATAAGCTTCAGTCATCATGCATATAGCAATCATACATATAGGCAAGCAGCTCCTCAAAACTGTAATTTAAATATTAATTACAGACAGAGTCAAGATTTTAGCTGCTTTCCATCTCCTTATTTTGGTTTTGCTTAATTATCTAAAAATGCAATTAAGATGGTATAGTACAATGTTGAAATTTAAACCTTACCTCACAAGGAACATTATTACAAGTCGAGAGTCCCAAATTTAACTGTCTGTAGAGCCAGAGCTTTTTAACCCATGACAAATCGCCAGGGCTGAGGTCCTCTGTGCTCTGAATCCTGCCCTCTCCTCACCTCCAGACATCCCTCCGGTCAAGGATACATTCAGTGCCACTGTTCCCACTGACCCCTCTGCGACCCTCCAGTCTGATGCTGGGTCCTGGATGAGAGGGCGCTCCAAGCAGAGAAACAAGGGCCCGTGTTGTGGCTGCCAGACCAGCAGCCACAGCCCTGAGAGCAGCAAAGGCTTCTAGGAAAGCTCTTCTGGCCAAAAGCAGGGGCTCAAGGTGGGGCGAGGGCTGTAAACCCCAAGTGGCCTCTGGCTCCAGCCAAGAGAAGAACCACTGAGGAAAGGCCTGTGCTCTGACCACCTGCATTTAAGAACCTCCTGTACAGGGTCCCGTCTTTATTCCTAGGAGTCGAGGCTAAAAACTAGAGTGTAAAAGGACTAACAGGATCTTCCTTTGATTATCTAACAGGGGGAGGGATAAAGGATAGAAGCTGGGAAGTCAGGAATGGAAATCATTATTTTTCCTAATGGAAGGTGCAAAAATTTGACCTTCCCAAACAATTCCCTTCCCAACACTCCACCGTGGGAATAAAAAACAAAACAAAACAAAACAACAGGAATTTCTATTATCGAAAAGTTCATTTAGGATGTGGCAGGGTAATCAACGTCATTACCTCTGGGGACTTCCAGTCAAGGGAGGGCAGGTCAGATCAAGAAGCCCAGCTTCCCACGGGAGAGCTACGCGTGTAATAGAAAGAGTGAGCAGGACTTAAGTCCGAGGAGCCTAGCTAGGCTTGTGCCAGCCACTTTGCAAGCTAACTGCTCTTAGGCAAGTTACTTAATTCTTCTGAAATCCTCTCCTCTTCTCAAAGGAGGTAACAGTGGTGATCTTTGTAAGGTGGGATTATGAAAACTTTCATTTCCTATCTAATCAATGTATCATTTAAATTTCACAGAATGTATCAACTGCTGCAACCAAAAAAAGACAAAAGATTAAAGAAAAAGAAAAGCAATCCTGACCACCATCACAGAGGCACCATGGCTCAGGTTCACGGTACCCACCCTGCCTGGTCCTCAGGAAGCAGTGAAGACCGAATCCACGAGAATAAATCTTGGGTAAAAGAAAAACATCTGAAAACCCTCTCACTGGATGAAGGTGGGAGGAGCCAAGCCCCTTGTTTACTGTTACCAGTGAAGCCGGGCCAGCTTCCTTACATACCAACTGCAATATAAGATTCTTATCGGGAACGTTAAGGAATGCATATTTGAGGTGCAGATGCCAAGCCTGAGCCAATGCTGAGAGCCACTTTCTACCAATAACAAGCGCATTTCAGGACAGACCCGCTCCTCCCTGGCCTGAGCATGGGCAGAGGCAACACAGGAACTCACCTGCTAGAAGGTGTGGCAGCACAGTGGGCCCCGTCAGAAGGGGTGTAGGTTGCCAATCTCTCCTGATCAGCCTGGGCACCGAGAGCAGGCTGGTTGGGAGCAAGAGTACCCACCCTGCCTGGTCCTCAGGAAGCAGTGAAGACCGAATCCACGAGAATAAATCTTGGGTAAAAGAAAAACATCTGAAAACCCTCTCACTGGATGAAGGTGGGAGGAGCCAAGCCCCTTGTTTACTGTTACCAGTGAAGCCGGGCCAGCTTCCTTACATACCAACTGCAATATAAGATTCTTATCGGGAACGTTAAGGAATGCATATTTGAGGTGCAGATGCCAAGCCTGAGCCAATGCTGAGAGCCACTTTCTACCAATAACAAGCGCATTTCAGGACAGACCCGCTCCTCCCTGGCCTGAGCATGGGCAGAGGCAACACAGGAACTCACCTGCTAGAAGGTGTGGCAGCACAGTGGGCCCCGTCAGAAGGGGTGTAGGTTGCCAATCTCTCCTGATCAGCCTGGGCACCGAGAGCAGGCTGGTTGGGAGCAAGAGGTACCCCACCTTCCTTCCCTGGAACCATTAGCTTTAGGGAAAAATGGAAAAATACAGTGAATTGTGGCAGCCTCAGGCAGAAGACACTCCTGGCCTAGCATGGTAGTATCTGTGTCTGTCTGAGTTTCTCCATCACCAATGCTGCCATCTACTGAGCAGGAAACCGTGGCTCTTTATCCTCCCTGGGACTCAGTTAATGGGAGACATGCACGGCAATGACTACAGAAGGAAAAGGAACGAGGGAGCTCTTCTTGCTTTACTGAAGTTTAAGAGGCCCCTTCTTCTCAGAGTCACATTAGTTCTCCAAAGTCACAGAAGAGCTTTGCTTCCAAACACTTAGAATGAAACTGGTATCTCAAGAGGCCTCTCAACTGCCTCAGGGCAGGTAGGCAGCACAGGAACTCCCAGGGTCTGCCCCATCTTTAAAGATACCTGATGAGGATGTGTGGTGTTTAAGCCAGCTGCAAACACTACTGGATAAGCCAGGTCAGCTGATCCAACGCCCAGGGCAGCAGGCTGATAGGAAAGGCGAGAGCTTGAGAGCTAAGCAAGAGAAAAACAAAGGGCAGAGGAAAAAAGGAGGAAAAAACAGGCAATCCTGGAGCATGACTAATGATCAAGATCAGAAGAAAGGGAAGGAATGGATCCCAGCCTACATCCTCAGGGTCCTAGGGGCCTGATGTAAGGGTTAAGGACAGACCAGGACATTTCTTTTTAGATGAAAAAAAAAACAGACTTGTTTGCAGTGGACTGAGGTTCCAAGCTCTGTGGCCTTACCAAGGCCTCAAATGATTCCCTTGCCACCCCCTTTTTTCGGCTAACTGTTTCTGTGTCCAGCCCAGCAGGTCTGTGGAGCACAAGCTGGGGCAGAACTTGGAGCCAAAGTCATCGGTATTTCTCAGGTCATTCTATTTTCTCCTTCGTCCTTGAGGTCCCTTCGGAACAGAAGGCGTCTCTCTAATCACACCCTCCCTCACCTCTGGGTATGAGAGGGCTCCTATTTATGTTGAAAAAGAAAGAATACCACTCTTGGGTTGTTTATTTGGAAAGAAGATATAAATAACTCCATGTATTTTTCACATCATTGGGAGGGGGCAACTGAAAAAACCTATTTTGGGCTGCTCTTGCTATGGCTATGTCCTGTTAAAAATCAATTACCAAGCCTCAAAATAACCCACAGAACACTTGGGGACATTTAAATAGCGAAACCCTGTACTTTATTTACAATTTTTAAATAAAAAGATGCCATCTAATTTATCCCCTTCTTCCCAGTGGACTCACTTGATGGGAAAAGGCCAGTCCTGCCATGGGGACCCTCAGGGTATCCGTCACCACAGGAGTAGGGGTCTGAAAATGTGCCTTTGTAACAGTAAACACACACTGTGCACGGATACAAACAGAGACAGGAGAAACAGAGAAGAAAAGGGACTTGAGAAAGAAGTGAAAAAACTCCAAAGGGCAGTAGCAACAGAGGCTGAAATGCACAATGGAGGTCAGGCGTGAAGCGGGGAGGAAGCTGCATGACTGCCTTCCCAGAAGGACGGCTGGAAGCGTCTGAAGAGATGTCTATCCCAGGGTGCTCCACTGCATGCGTGTCTCCCTGATGAGCAGGTGGAAAACACAGCTGAGTCGAGCTGGAATGACTTGGCAAAACAAAACCCTGAACCAAGCATTAGTCTGTCTTTAGTCAAGAGGATGGGAGGATATTAGAGAATGGCCGCCAATAGGAAGAGCCCAAGAGCAGCCGAAAGGTGTACTCAGGATGAATGAGGAAACAGGTTAAAATGTTAGAATGCCTTTTTCTGGGGACTCAGAATCTTCAGAGACAGGTTTAAAAAGTTCACCTTTGTTGACCGGAACTTTAAAATACCCAGGTACCCAGCTGCACTTTCTTACACCATTGCAGGGAAGATGAGTTAGAGTGTACAGATGTAGGCATTGGGCTGAGTGTGTGCGTGCATGTGTATTCCTTTTTAAAAATATATATATTTTATTGATTTTTTTTACAGACAGGAAGGGAGAGGGATAGAGAGTTAGAAACATCAATGAGAGAGAAACATCAATCAGTTGCCTCCTGCACACCCCCTACTGGGGATGTGCCCACAACCAAGGTACATGCCCTTGACTGGAATCGAACCTGGGGCCCTTGAGTCCACAGGCGGATGCTCTATCCACTGAGCAAACTGGTTAGGGCGCATGTGTATTCTTATTCTTATTTTTGGGTCTTGCTGTTCCATCTTTAATAAGTCTCACCAACTAGCTAATTAATGCTTAGAATTGAAGGTAGGACCTTAAGTCACAATAGCAGGTTCAGGATCACAACTGTTAACTATTTCTTGACTCAAATGACAACATGATCCTTATTTTGTTGGTGAAACAAACATTACATTAACATGTATTCATTGGACTCTAGCAAAAGCTCAAATAGAAGTTGTTGAACAATTATGCAATTCCCTAAGTTAAACCAAGGAAGAAACTATTTCAGTATTTACAGGAATGAGGAGACCTGATTTTCTCGCTCTGTTCAAAATGAGTATTTCTACACCAAACTGTACCAACCTTGATTAGAGGTGTTCAGGGATAGGAACAGAGCTCATGCATGGGGTGCTCAGTATTGATAAGATCTTGATGTGATCTACTTTTAAACTGTGACAAGACACAACAGGCAACTGATACCACGAAAAAAGATAGGTTCTCCTTACACAGGTCAACAAACTTTTATGCAAACATACCATGCCGAAATGACTTAACTTTGCCCTAGCTGGCTCAGCTCAGTGAATAGAGTGTCAGCCTGGGGACTGAAGGGTCCCAGGTTCAATTCCGGCCAAGGGCACATGCCTGGGTTGCGGGCTCGTAGGGGTGTGCAGGAGGCAGCCGATCAATGATTCTCTCTCATCATTGATATTTCTATCTCTCTCCTTCTCTCTTCCTCTCTGAAATCAATAAAGAAATATATTTAAAAAGAAATGACTTAACTTGCCTTTATTTTTGGAGCTGGGTGAAATTCCCTCTCTATCAGATAGACAAACTGATTTGTTCAGGCCCAGCTTCACCATCCCTCATATCTCCCAAGTCACAACTTTATTTATGAATTTATCACTTAAAAAACAAAACTTTAAAGAACATTAAACTTGACATATTCACATTTCATTATCTAAAAAGTAATCTACTTCCATTAATGTGCACTATTAAGAAAGTGGGCTTCCCCCACACCTTTTTTGGTCAGTTGCTCTATGTCAGTAAGCATACCAGAAGCTACCCCCAGAGCACTCATGCCTACACAGATTGATGTGGAGAGAGGAATAATAATATCCCCAAACCAAACTGTCTAGGCAACTTTACAATAAGGCGCTCTTTAACTCTGAATTGGGACAATAGAAATAAGTGACCCGTGGATTCTGTAATGTCCTTCACACACGTTAAATTAGTTTTTGTGCCTAACTTCTACTTCTGAAACAGCTTAGAACCATAATTTTAATCCAATATCTCCTAACAACCCAGGATGGAATAAAAGTAAATTATTTTCTTAATTTAAAAACCAAAGAAAATAAAAACTTATGGGTAGCTAAATTAATTTGCTGGGTCCCCAAAAGAAGATGGTGATTATCTGGGCCCAGTTTAAAGGAAAGTAGAACTGAACTGGTCTAGAAGAAACTGTCTAACGTGAAAGTCAAAAGGAATGGAATAGAGATGCTGGGCAGGCAAAGCAGGGATCTGCAGGCAATGAGTGAGGCAGAAAATGAAAGACTTGGATGGAAGGGAAGAAACTGCCTGGAATTCAGCCAGCAGGCAAAAATGATTCCTTAGCGGAAGCAGTCTCAGTACCATGTACATCACGCAACAAGGCCACACAGGTGCTTCCTCTTGGGAATCTGAGAACACTGTTTGGAGCCTGTGTTTTATTGAAATTCAGTTTGACACTGAAGATGGACTCACGTGGAAAGTAAATGGTTAAAAATGTTCAGAAAGAACATGCAGATAGGTAGAAATCTGTGTCAACTATTAAGAAAAACCGCACTGCCAGGCTGGTGTGACTCAGTGGTTGAGCATTGACCCATGAACCAGGAGGTCACAGTTTGATTCCCAGTCAGGGCACACGCCCGGGCTGCCGACTGGATCCCCAGTAAGGGGTGTGTAGGAGAAGCAGCTGATCAATGATGCTCTCTTATCATTGGTGTTTCTTTCATTCTCTCCTTCTCCCTTCCTATCTCTGAAATCAATAAAACATTATAAAAATTTTAAAAATTAAAAGAAAAACTGCACTGCTCATCTCTAACTGGCAAAATGCTAAAATATGCTAAATAATTATTGGCTCCTTTAGTGCTTCGTCCATTATTGGGAACCATATTTACCACTTCAAACAAGAAGTAGCTACCAAATGAACAAGGTAGGTTAGAGTATCTCTTTGGTATGAGAATGCATATGAAATTCTGTGACTGATTTTTCTAGGGAATTTTAAGATGTCCCTGGGAAGGCAAGGTTACATGTAATGTAGGTTAAGAATGGTTACTGCATTATTACCTGCTAGATGAGAAGGCTCTTCTTCACCGCATAAAAGAACCCCTTGAAACAATCACCACCACCATCAAAAGAAACTCTAATTTTGACACCATTTCATTAGGCCCGTAACTACCATGTGCCAAATAACTACCATCACCCCAGAACCTGTTCCCCTACCTGGGATGGAGGTGAGGTGGAGAAAGAGGTGGTACACACTTCTTGAGAATCTTCCACAGAAGGATACGTTACTCCAGTGTCCTCACCAGCGGTTCTAAAGTGAGGGGAAAGGAAATCATGAATTTTATGGGGGTAGCAGTCGATTTTAGAAAGGACACAAAGAGATGCAAGTTTGTTTTCGGCAGAGATCATAAGAGTTCAGCAAGAGAGCTCTGCTGAGTCCTTCATAATTTCAGACCAAACCGTCTAGGTAACTTTATATTTTTATTATTTAATATATATTTTTATTGATATCAGAGAGGAAGGGAGAAGGAGGAGGGAGAAGAGAGAGATAGAAACATCAATGATGAGAGAGAATCATTGACCAGAATCAAACTGTGACCTCCTGGTTCATAGATTGATGCTCAACCACTGAGCCACGCCAGCCAGGCCCATGTAGGCAGCTTTACAACAGACTGTCTTTAACTCTAAATTGGGACAATAGAAATAAGGGTGATCCGTGGGTTCTGTAATGTCCTTCACGCACATTAAGTTAGCTTTTGTGCCTAACTTTTACTTTCCAGAGAGCAGCATCTAGACGTTGACAATGACTTTTTTTTTTATAACCCAAACATCTTACTTGATATATCATTTGAGAATATCTGCTTAAGCTTGACCAGTGTTGGGGTCAAAGAACTGTCAGCAACAGACTACAATAAAACAAGTCTAGACTCCAAAGACAAACCTATCCAATTTCAGAAGTCCTTCACATAAAGACAGTATCCTTCCTGATACACATCTATTCCAACCTCTAGAGAATTCTAGAACTGTTTTCTGGGAACTAGGCCTGAAGATATTTGATTCTCATGTATAACTGAATTGTGCCAATGGTAACCTGAAAACCATTTGGTTTGCAAAGGGCATTCCACAAATTACTGCCGCTCTTATCTCTAAGTCAAATCACTACTGTCAAGATCCAACATGTCCAAGAATTTTGGGAGACATTCTGTATACCCCAAGTCTGGGTGTACCTTATAGGCAGCAGCAAAAAAGGAAGCTAGCCATTCCATTTCTCTCCATGTGGTGTCTCCATCAGTGCCCCAGGCCCATCAGTGAGTGCTGATAAAGGTGCCCTGTGTACCTGTGCCAGGTGGAAGCTTCTGCTAGCTGCAGTATGGGAAAGTGCCTTTCACATTCCTCACCTGTAATTGCAGGGGTGCATGGGCGAGGAGCTGGGATAGGGACGGTCCACAAAGTGATCAATGATAATCCCCATGATAGGTGGGGTCCTCTCAAATTGCCTGTAACGCAATATGCAGATTGCAGTACTTGTTAGAATGCCTTGCCAGCCTCCCTGAAGTCCTCAGAGGGCCCCTCACCTAATATCTATTAGCAGGAACCACCAGACCCTTAACTATCGCATCCCAAATATAAACCACCATCTCCACATTGTTGGTTCTGGGACACTCAATAAGATTTTCCAGTGAAACTGGGCTCTCTCTTGACTCTATTCTTCAGAAGGGAACTGATTTCAGCAATGGCAAAGCTGAACAGCAGGCTTAGCTATGGAGTTTGGGTGAAAGAAACATTAATATCTTTGAAAGAGTTCTTTTGGATTCCAATGCTCTTTCCTCACCTTGTGGACATGAATGCCAAGTTAATTCTGTAAGCACAAGAAAGAGTGATGGTGCCCACAGGGGTGCCCACTGTCCCAACACGAACTGTTTGGAAACCTAGGAGAAGAGATAAATAATTAGCTTCCTCCCCAGAGAATACTGATGCTGCCCCCAATCTCTTTCCTTGAATCATTCAGCCTATACAATCTCTGGCATTATCCACGCAGCACTCTGAGTGCCTCAATTTCATGTGTGTTATTTTTTTCTTTCAATTAATTCTATATTGACCAATATTAGCAAGGGAAACAGCACTCTATTTTCAGACAAAACTACCTCTAAAGAGATATAACACTTGTCAATCCTAAAGCTTTAGCGAGTCCTAACAACCCTGCCTGGACTGTCACAGGCTCAATGAGAACCAAGGGGCACCGGGAGTTTGTAGTTTGTCACAAACACCGGAAAATTTTTTTTTAATATATATTTTATTAATTTTTCACAGAGAGGAAGGGAGAAGGATAGAGAGTTAGAAACATCAATGAGAAAGAAACATCAATCAGCTGCCTCCTGCATACCTCCTACTGGGGATGTGCCTGCAACCAAGGCACATGCCCTTGACCGGAATCGAACCTGGGATCCTTCAGTCCGCAGGCCAACACTCTATCCACTGAGCCAAACCAGTTAGGGCGACAAACACCTGAAATTTATGAAGTAACTACACTCCCACCGAAGCTGTCACCCCAGAGCTGAGTATGGAAAAGAGTCAGGGATTTGCTGTTTTCTGATTTTCTCGGTTTCATTTCCAATTTTCCAAATTGAACGCTTATCAGAAACATTTAACATGCTCATTGTAGAAAATTAGGAAATAGACAATTGTATAAAGAATAAGAAACAATGCTGAGTTATTGGAACTTTGGGAAAATTATTCATTTTCTAGTGGCTCTTGGAACCACGTGCCAGTCTTTTCCTTACTTGTATCAGACATATTAAAATCATAAGCTGCATATTATTACAGGCAGCACCAAAGCCCATCTCTTAAGTCAGGAGAGTTCTTAACACTACAAATGCTTTTCAACTTTAATACATACCTTCTCCTAAGCCATTCAGCTGAACTTCACCAAAATATATCCTGCAGGGAAGAAAGAAAAAGATGTTACCATATTCTTTATTCTAATGGCCTCTAAAGCAAGCACCTAGAAACAAAATAAAACAAACTTTTATTTTCTTATCTACATGAACACCTCTCCTAATGGAGCAATAATGCTACTACTTTAATTAAGCTGCAGGCAAGGGGGGTGTATATGGTGAGAGGACTGGTTAAAAAATGAGAGAAATCCCGAAACCGGTTTGGCTAAGTGGATAGAGCGTCGGCCTGCGGACTGAAAGGTCCCAGGTTTGATCCCGGTCAAGGGCATGTACCTGGGTTGCGGGCACATCCCCAGTAGGAGATGTGCAGGAGGCAGCTGATCGATGTTTCTCTCTCATCGATGTTTCTAGCTCTCTATCTCTCTCCCTTCCTCTCTGTAAAAAATCAATAAAAATATATTTTAAAAAAATGAGAAAAATAGCCGTGGCTGGCATGGTACACATCGGCCCACGCATCCAAGGGTTGTGGGTTTGATTCCTAGTCAAGGTCAAGTACCTGGGTTGCAGGTTCGAACCCCAGTCACAATGCACATGGGAAAAAATCAATGTGTGTCTGTTACATTGATGATTCATATTCTATCTGTCCCTCTCTTTGCCCCCCTCCCTCCTTTCCACTCTCTCTAAAAAAATCAATGAAAAAAAAATCCTCAAGTAAGGATTAACAACGACAAAAGAGAGACAAAAAGAACAATTAAGTGGCAGTTGATATACAAGCTTCTTCTTCCCTCTCTCTCCTACCTGGAAAAACAACCATGGGGAGGGTGCTAGATTATTGCTGAAAAAGTGACTTAATAACTATTCTCAGGTACTATATTGTTGCAACAGACCTAGTTAAGTCTTTCCATCCTCCTATCCGAATTCTTTTCAAAACCAGCTCTGTACATGTAAGCCAAAGGCTAAAAACCAATGGTTGGTCACTAATATTAAAAAAGGTCTTGGATGATTTGGGACTCCTGGCTTTCCATGCTGTGCTCTCACACTTTCCTACATAAACTCTACACCGTCACTTGGGTCCATCAGACAACATGATACAGTTCATACCCCGCCCCCATTTCTATGCCTTGCATCTGTTGTAGTCCCCACCTGGAACAATTACCTCTCTCCCTTCTGTCTGCTGAAATTCTCTCTGCCTCAAGTTTTAAAAAGCACTCAATAAATATTTGTTGAGGTAAAATATTCCAAGGACAATACTCAAAGAATTGTTGACTAGTTCTCTATATCCACACAACTAATTAAAAAACAAACTGGCCCTAGCTCGTTTGGCTTAGTGGACAGAGAATCAGTCTATGGACTCAAGGGTCCCAGGTTCCATTCCAGTCAAGGGCACATGCTCAGGTTACAGGCTTGATCCCCAGTAGGGGGCGTGAAGGAGGCAGCCAATCAATGATTCACTCTCATCATTGATGTTTCTATATCTTTCCCTCTCCTCCTCTCTGGCTGAGATCAATAAAATGTATTTTTTAAAAAGCATATCCATTTGGTCTAAGTTTGAGCAAGAGAGCTAACTATTCAGGTTGTGTGACCATACATCTCTATTTGCCAAGCTCAGCCCTGGTTTATGCCTGTTTTCCTGATGTATGCATTAATGGTATCTTCTTTCACTCTTAAAAGTAGCCTGGTTTTGCTCTGGCTGGTTTGGATCAGTGGA
>NW_006296627.1:4194736-4203215 GCF_000327345.1 Myotis davidii | reverse complement strand
TCTTCTGCCCTCTCTCTCCTACCTGGAAAAACAACCATGGGGAGGGTGCTAGATTATTGCTGAAAAAGTGACTTAATAACTATTCTCAGGTACTATATTGTTGCAACAGACCTAGTTAAGTCTTTCCATCCTCCTATCCGAATTCTTTTCAAAACCAGCTCTGTACATGTAAGCCAAAGGCTAAAAACCAATGGTTGGTCACTAATATTAAAAAAGGTCTTGGATGATTTGGGACTCCTGGCTTTCCATGCTGTGCTCTCACACTTTCCTACATAAACTCTACACCGTCACTTGGGTCCATCAGACAACATGATACAGTTCATACCCCGCCCCCATTTCTATGCCTTGCATCTGTTGTAGTCCCCACCTGGAACAATTACCTCTCTCCCTTCTGTCTGCTGAAATTCTCTCTGCCTCAAGGTCTAGCTTGAAAGC
Source organism: Myotis davidii (assembly GCF_000327345.1). Lineage (NCBI taxonomy): Eukaryota > Metazoa > Chordata > Mammalia > Chiroptera > Vespertilionidae > Myotis > Myotis davidii. The sequence goes on along the minus strand of NW_006296627.1, from coordinate 4,202,780 downwards.
CACTTCCTCCATGAAGTCTGTCTTATATCTCCCAGCCAGAACAATGTTCCCTCTCTATGTTCTCCTAGTACTTTTTTCCTGAGACTGCTATGCAGTTTTCAAATCCTGCTTTTTATTAAATTATGCACGTACTCATAATATACTAAACTGTTTTCCCATTAAATTAGAAACACACATAGGGCAGAGCCTCTGTATAGTTCTACCTCAGACCTAGGACAATGCTTACATTAAAAAAGCATCCAACCCTAGCCGGAAGGCTCAGTGGATAGAGCATCGGCCTGCAAACTGAAAGGTCCCAGGTTTGATTCTGGTCAAGAGCACATGCCCAGGTTGTGGGCTCAATCCCCAGTAGGGGACTTGCAGGAGGCAGCCAACCCATGATTCTCTCTCATCATGGATGTTTCTAAATTAGAGCACACACTTAGAGCACAGAATCAGACTAAACCAGTAAATACTGGGATAACAGTATCATTTCCCTATGTAATCTGTCAACCACATGAGAAGCCTTGAGACCTGAGAAAATTAAACTGGGGACTCAGTCCCTAAGCAGGTCCTATTTGTATTAAGAAGCTCCATTCTAGCCCTAGCTGGTTTGACTGGGTGGATAGAGCGTTGGCCTGTGGACTGAAGGGTCCTGGGTTCCATTCCAGTCAAGGGCACATGCTCAGGTTACAGGCTTGATCCCCCGTAGGGGGCGTGAAGGAGGCAGCCAATCAACGATTCACTCTCATCATTGATGTTTCTATATCTTTCCCTCTCCCTTCCTCTCTGGAATCAATAAAATTATATTGTAAAAAAATTAAAATAAAAAAAAACAAATTGAATTAGCAGTTTGTTAAAAAAAAGTTTTATTTTAATTCTGGAATATAGAAGGCTACAATCTTCTCAGGATAGTCTGTTTTTATGTGTGTTGTTTTCTTAAAATGTTGTTATTGATTTTAGAGAGAGGAAGGAAGAGGAGAACAACATCAATGAGAGAGAAACATCAATCAACTGCCTCCTGCACACACCCTCTTCTGGGCATGTGCCCTGACCTGGAATCAAACTGGCGTCCTCTTGGTGCAATGCTCAACCAACTGAGCCATATCAGCCAGGGCAGGAGTGTCTATTTTTTAAAGTCTTAAGCTCCTTTCCCTGCTCTGAAGTCCTGTAAGTAGAACCTCAAAATCCAATACATAGGAATCATGACTGTGGACAAACAAAAGGACAAAGAACTTGGTAGCTGAGTTCATAAGAAAAAATGGATACACAATCATAGTAAAGCTATAGCATCAACTATCCAACCAACCACCTATTCAAAAATTTGTCACAGAATATAAATAATACCTGAATGCCGTCAGACAATGTGCAAAGTGATGAGGCAGACAAGTGAGTTAAAAAGGTGAGCTGTTTACCTGTATAATATGACATATTCATGTCCTTGTTTCCTGGACAGTCTATAAGCTGGTGTCACCCTCGTTATAGCCAGGAGAGACTTCAGCAGCAACGACAGTCTGTTGTACACAGTGTAGGAAACTTTTATTTCTTTATCACACCTGTGGAGCACACAGACACTATCAGCATTCTCCTATTCAACTACATAAAACAAAGAACAGAAATGCAATGGTTATAGAGATATTAGTTATGTTCCATAGAGATATTAACTATGTTCCATCTATTGACCAAGCTTAATTTATTAGTATTATTCATAACTTCTGAAAGAATATAAAGTGCTCTGCAGTCCAAATACACCATTCAGAGTATGACAGCCAACAGAGATGATTGAAAATTAAGCACTAGGGCCCTAGCCGGTTTGGCTCAGTGGATAGAGCATCAGCCTGCGGACCAAAACGTCCCAGGTTCGATTCTGATCAAGGGCACATGCCCGGGATTTGGGCTCGATCCCCAGTACGGGGTGTGCAGGAGGCAGCCAATCTATGATTCTCTCTCATCATTGATGCTTTAGTCTCTCTCTCCCTCCCCCTTTCTCTCGGAAATCAATAAAAATATATATATTTAAAAAAAAAGAAAATTAAGCACTAGAAATGTGTAAAATTATTAACAGATGCTCTGAAGTAAAGGTGTAATTTGTCAGTTTACCAACACATTGTTGAAATAAGTCAATAAACCAAAGTTTCACTTTCTCATATACTGGACACAGGCAGATGGGCACCAATAGGCACCCAATATATTTTTTCTAGCGTTGAAGCAGTTATCTTTCTAAAAAATAAAGCAACACAATTAAAAACAGTAACCCAGCCAGTGTGGTTTAATGGTTGAGCATCGAACCAGGAGGTCACAGTTGGATTCCGACTCAGGGCACATGCCCAGGCTGTGGGCTCGATCCCCAGTAGGGGGTGTGCAATAGGCAGCTGATCAATGATTATCTCTCATCGCTGATGTTTCTATCTCTCTCTCCTTCTCTAAAGTCAATAAAAATATATTAAAAAATAAAATAAAGACAGTAATTCAATATTGCAGTTATATTAATGAATGTGCAATCGCAATTTCAATGCACCATCTTATGAGCTGTTTACCTACATACATCTGTTTGGTACTAAAATTCTGGACTATAACCTGGCACAGGCTTTCTATTTTTACCAAAAAAATCCCATACTACATATTTTTATTACAAAAATTTTTCTCTTGATGCGTTGCTATTTCCTCTATTTTTCTATATGTATAACCTTCTTGGAAAGTGAAACTTCAGGCAGGAGGTAAGCTAATCTGCCTTGAAAGAAGAAAATACAGAAGGGGAGTAACATGCATTCCCAATCTATGACCAACACTGTATAAGAAGTAGGGAGGAGAAATCTCATTGGACGTCTGCCACACAGAAAACAGACAAAATAGAGTAGTCATGTTACAAGAGCTCCCTAGGGATTTAATCAGAGAACTATCTGTACTCTGGGAAAACAACAAACCCTTTCAGCTTTCTCTCGCTCCTTTCCCTGTGATGTCTGAATTCTCTCTGGACTAATGCTCCCTCTGAAGGTCATCTCTGTGCTAGGGCTGGAAGCCAAGCATGAGCATTGTACCGAAGCTCTACTGGTTTTGTTAAGTGAGCAAAACACCCTCCATGACTGATAACAAAGCCCTGTTTTTCACATGATGTCATCTGCTTTATCCTCAGCTACCACAACCAAAGAACCGAAGATAGAGAACTTACTTTTCATTCATTTCAAGACACCAAATTTCTAGTTCCATGGAATCTCCCTATAGATGGGACAAATGAAAGATATTTCAATTTTATTTGGTTTTTAAAAGTTATCTTCTTTTTCTTATTACGAAGCACTATATAGTCACTATAAAACGTATTAGAAAAGTGTAACTTTATTCTAAGTGAAATAAGCCAGTCAATGAAGGAAAAATACCACATGATCTCACTCATTCATGGATAATTGAGACCATTATAAACTTTTGAACAGTAATAGATACAGAGGCAGAGCTGCCTCAAACAGATTGTCAAACTGCAGCGGGAAGGCCAGGGAGGGTTGGGGGGCAGGAAGTAGGGGGGTAAGAGATCAACCAAAGGATTTGTATGCATGCATATAAGCATAACCAATGGACATAAGACACTGGGGGATAGGGGAGGCTAGGGGACTGTCTAGGGCGGGGGGAAAAATGGACACATATGTAATACCCTTTGTAATAAAAAATTAAAAAAAGAAAAAAGAAAAAGTGTAACTAAGCAAAAAAGGAAAAGAAGATAATTTATAATCCAATCACTTTTCTCAGAGTGAGATCAGACCATATATACTATTTTTTTTATCACTTAGTTTTTTTATTAATAAATTAGAGGCCCAGTGCACGGGTTCGTGCACCGGTGGGGTTCCTCGGCCTAGCCTGTGGAATCAGGCTGAAACCAGCTCTCTGACATCCCCTGCGAGGTCCCAGATTGTGAGAGGGTGCAGGCCAGGCTGAGGGACCCCACTGATGCACAACTGGGGTTAGAGAGAGACTGTGGGAAGGCTCCAGGGCATGTCCAGCCCATCTTGCCCAGTCTGATCAGCCAGACCCAGCAGCAAGCTAACCTACTGGTCAAGAGTGTCTACCCCCCCCAAAAAAAAGAGTGTCTATCCCCTGTCGTCAGTGTGCATCATAGCAACTGGTTGAAGAGTCAAACAGTCGGATACTTAGCATAGTAGGCTTTTATTATATAGGATATAACATGGAATTATCCTTATAATTAAAAATTCTGCATTATTTTAAACTAGAGGCCTGGTGCACGAAATTCGTGCATGGGTAAGGTCCCTAAGCCTGGCCGGCGATCAAGGCCAATTTGTGGGGCAACCGGTGGGGTGTTATTAAGAGAGCTAGTTAGTCAGACATCTAGACTTAGTCATCAAATCTCTCTCCGCCCAGGTTCCCCAGCTCATTGATTTCCAGCAACAAAACAAGTGCTTTTATCAAGCTAACTAAGGGTCTGCCCTGCAATCAAGGCCCATCTGTGGGGTGACCAGTGGGGTGATCGGGAGGCCCCCACTGGCACCCTCCTTGGCTGGCCTGGCACCACCCACTCAACGGCCCCGCCCCCGGTCGCCTCCCTCTGTGGGGTGACCTGTAGGGTGACTGGGGGCCCCCAGCTGGCAACCACCTTGGCTGGCCTGGGGCTTACGGATTGGAGGCAGTTCCTGCATTGAGCATCTGCCCCCTGGTGGTCAGTGTACGTCATAGCGACTGGTTGTTCCACCGATCATTCTGCCATACAGTCAATTTGCATATTAGGTTTTTATTATATTGCATAGTATTCCAAAACATGACCATCATTTTATCCAATCACTCCCCCCCATATTTGTACATACAGGTTGTTTCTAATTTTTCACTACTACAAACAACATTATGATAAATAGCCTTGAGAATAAAACTTTGCACATACATTGAATTAATTTCTTAATGCAAATTTCTAGAAGTAGAATTGTTAGATAAAAAAGTATTCATGCTTTGAAGACTTTTGCTAGTATATCCAAATTGCTCTTCAGTAAGGCCAACACTTCCAATGAATGAAGAGAGCCTTTCCCTCTAATTCTATAGGGGTATTTTCAGGTGACATCTACAACTAAAGATATCTAACAATCTCTTTACTTAAATCTTTTTAGCTATCTGATGTCTATAGCCAAACTGTTCAGTCTCTGTGTTACTCTGAACAGATTTAGTACTGAGTAGGTAAGAAAAAGAAAAGACTAAAGCCAGAATCCCTCAACCCTGTAACACTCCTATATGTCACTTAGTGAGAAGGATAGTCACATATTTTGAACACAAGTAACCTTTTTACTAATCCGTTGGAAGAGGGCATTCTTTTATGTTTTAGAGTAAGCGTCTTTAGTTTGTGGAATAGTGAACTGTATTTGCTCTAGATCAAAGTTAAATATGTGCCCTTAATATACATCCTTTTCATTATAGTGTCGTTTCTAAATGATGCAATGAATTTGAATCATTTCCCCTACACCCCTCTCCCCCCAAAAAAGGGATGGATGACAGGAAGTACCCAAAATAAGTTGGTGTGGTCTCTCTAAGACAATCAGAATAGTTTACAGTCGGATTTCACGATGTCTCGGAGAGGAAAGAGTTATTTGAGGGATTTCTTTTGGACTCTCTATGAATGACTAAAAAAAATAAATTATCATATACTAAACTGGCAATTCAATAAAGAATAGGAAGTTTTGCCGAAACCGGTTTGGCTCAGTGGATTGAGCGTCGGCTTGCGGACTGAAAGGTCCCAGGTTCGATTCCGGTCAAGGGCATGTACCTGGGTTACGGGCACATCCCCAGTAGGAGATGTGCAGGAGGCAGCTGATCGATGTTCCTCTCTCATCGATGTTTCTAACTCTCTATCTCTCTCCCTTCCTCTCTGTAAAAAATCAATAAAATATATTTTAAAAAAAAGAATAGGAAGTTTTGTTTTATTTGGTTCTAAGGTTTTCATGAAATAAGTATTGACAATATTCATTCAACAAAATTCATTGAGAGTTTTCTACACGCCATCCCAGGCACTGTATTAGGCACAGAGATGATTATTTACTTATATCCTGCCTCATTTCAGAAAGAATTTGAAGAACTACAAAGATAAATAAGATGTACCATAGCTGTTGAACTCCAGAATAAAAGTATAAAGTATGAATAGGAAGATGTAATAATTGCCTACTGTGTCATTTTAGCCTCTTTACAAATAAGGATTAAATGAAAAAATATTGTAGCTCTGCAACACTGGGAAGTGTTGTGTTAGTTAGGTGGTGTTGGTGGGGATGGGATTAAGTAATTTGGTCAAAGTCACTCAGCTGAGACCTGAACTTGGGTCTGTGTAGCTCCAAACTCCATCTGTTCTTCATTATACCATGCAGTCTCACAATCTTGTAGTGCAAATAGATTAATAAACACACAAGTAACAATACCTGCCTCAATCCTAATGTGGAATAAGGTAAACAAAATAAACAAATAAACACCCCCCACACACACACACAATACAGCAAGTTCTACTCTAGAAATGGATACAAACAAAGTACATGGGAAGTCTAAACCAGTTACCTCTCCCTCTAGAAGGGGAAGATTTTCTAGAGCATGTGAGTCTTGAGGATAAGTAGAAACATGTCACATATAGATGATATATACAAGGATGCGGGTGATGAGCCTATATTCCAGGTGGTTGGAAGAAAAAGTACAAAAAACATGACCTTCTCAGAGAATGATGAGAGAAGTTCACAGAGGGAAGGTGCAGGAATAGGGCTAAATTAGAACCAGAGTGTGAAGAGATTTGAGTGTCAAGTTAAGACCCATCCTAGCCACAACCTTACCTCAGAAGTCTTGAGTGAAATCTCCACACACATAGATCTTCCGACGGCAGGCAGCTGCCCTGCCAGTGCCTTCTTTGCTTCATGTGTAACCTCAGGGATGTCTTTGATTGCTAAATTGAACTGGAAGACAAAAAGGACTTTTCACTCACAGAAAGCATCATTGAAACATAAAGCGGTCAGACTGTATGCTGGGTAATGCAGGCACTGCTTTGACTATGGACATTCATTCACTTTTTCTTTCCCCATAAGAGGTATCCTACATCAAAGCCCCAAAGCTCAACTTGAAACTGCTAATGACCTAGGACAAAAATTAGTAACAAGATATTTTTGTTTTCTAGAGACTAAGCTTTTCATCTAAAACAGCAGAAAGCCAAGAACCAAATCCAGGACTAACATTCAATGAAAAACATACTTTCCAAGTGAATGGATCAAATGGAATTAGATATTTTAACATTATGCTTTAGTAATACTATAAACAGTATCCCTTATTACTGCCCTGTGATTCCTTGTAACAAACACCACAGTGTATACCCCTTAGCAAAGAATAGGAATTTTACCCAATCTGAACCCGTTGGGGATGAAGATGAACGAGTACAAATCTTCTCGCCAAGTCGAGCCTGGACAATCACTTGAACAGTCTAAAAAAAATACCAAAAAAAAATCTAAGATGAAAAATTTTAAATTGGTTTGCTTTCCAATCAGGATTAAAACCCTTACAAAGCAGGTTTTAAAAGATGCCAATAATTATAACTATACTTTAGAAACTCAAAATATTCCAGAACAGATAGGAAAAAACACTATACAAAAAGAATACTGTAAATATTCCCCAAGACACACTATACAAAAAGAATACTGTAAATATTCCCCAAGACACAGTGTCAACCAATTAGAGGATTTATAGTTTGAGACTTAGAACCTGCAATGTTCTCACATGGCAGAAGGAAAGTTGCACATGGTGGCTCTGACTTTCATAAAGAAACAAGTCCAACAGTAGGTGTAAATATTCACTGCCATATACTTATGTAATCCTAGTAGATTTAAACCACGGATTCCACAATTATTCCTATCTTTTGGCCCATATGGCAAACGTCTTCCGACTAATTTTACAACCAGCATCTACTGTGTGGATTGTTCTTACATGGTAATGTTTGAGAGGAAGGAGTGATAGAAATGGAAATAATTTTTAGATTTAGGAAAATATAATTTCTAAAGCATTCAAAATTCAGTTTTAATTCCTCATTTACCAGAATGAAACAATAAATGAAAGACATTTC
>NW_006296627.1:4193237-4194704 GCF_000327345.1 Myotis davidii | reverse complement strand
GGAAAGATGCCCAAAAGACTGGTCCACAGTCTTTGTTCACACATCCAGGGAACATACTGTGCCAATAACCTGGCATAATAGTTTGACATTTCTGCAAACAGCCTTGCAAAAAAAAATTTTTTTTGAACAAGTAGCTGTGGAAAATTGGAAGCTACTTTTTAGTTACACCCCCAGTACCACCCCCAAACTTCACAGTTTAGTTTACAACAGACAGAATATCCATTAGAATGGGCAAGCTGCAAGCTGTTATGCTATATTTCCAAAAAGGGAAAAGCACGGAAGTTATTTCCAACAGTTCTAGGATCAAGAGAATGGATATTACCTTGAGGGCAAAAAATTTAATGAACTTGTCCAGGTCCTTTCTGTCCTGGGAATTGAGATCAGTTTCCATTGCCTATGGGAATCTAAAACAGAAAAAATGCTTTAAAATTTGACTATTATCTTTTAAAAGGGATAGCTACATCAAAGCATACAGAGATAGTATTGTCTACGAGCTGTATGACTAGTCATGTAGGAAGGAGAAAAAATTCCCCTCTAACTAAAGAGCCAAAGTGAAAAAAAATTACGATAATATCTTTTGAGGAAAATAAATTCTACACAAAGAGCTAAATCTAGAGACCTACAAAATGAATGAAGATAAGACATTTTATCTGAATCTGAATCTTTGAGCTTTAAATATAACCTAAGTATTAAAAATGACTTATTAGCCAGCATATTAAGAACTAAATTTTACTGAGACAAAAACTTTGTTAAAGCATAACATGAGTTAATTTACATTCCTTCAAAAGGCCACTAAATCAGTTTAACTTTAGGGAGGTTTATGGACTTTTTTTGAGAATCTGATGGCAAGATAAGCCCTTTCTCCAGAAAAATATGCACATATATGGGAACGTTTGCAGGGGGTTTATGGATTTCATGAAGCACATCATAATACCCCCAGGTTGAAGAGTTTGAAATGGAGCTGACATGAGGAAGAAAGCATTTAGGGTGAGAAGAACACAAAGAGGTTTAAAGCAACAGAGATCAAAATGGCCTTAGAATGATAAAGTATTCCAGTTTATCGGAGGATTGTGTATGGATGGGGAAGTAGTATGACTGGTTGGGGCCAGACCATGAGAGTCTTAAATGCAATGCTAGAGCCTGATCTGTACTTAGTAGGTTTTGAGGAGAGGAAATAACAGAGTAGTAGTATCATCTGAATGGTGCTTTAGAAACAGCTTTGCTGACATGTTATATAATAGCTTTGAGTATGAAAAGCAGGGAAACCAATTAGGTTCTTGGCAATAATTCAGATTTGTGGGCAAGGCTAACACTTTAGTTACAATGATTTGGAAACAGAATGGATGGGAGATATTTTAAAGGATTTAAGGGTTGACTGCAAAAAGTTTAATAAGGTTTCAATTAACAAAAAACAGGGAAGCCAGAGGGAAAGCTGTTTTTTTTTTCATTTTTTTTTAAAAAATATTT
>NW_006296627.1:4187922-4193204 GCF_000327345.1 Myotis davidii | reverse complement strand
ACATCATAAAATAAAGGGCAGAGCAAATAATTTCAAAGAAACAACTGAATGATTTGGCAAGAGATTATATAATGTCTATATTTTCTAATTTTTAAACTAATTTTTTAATGTTTTGGATTCAGGTATCAGAAAGCTCAATATTGTGCTGTAGCTGACTTGGCTCAGTGGATAGAGCGTCTGATTCGATTCCAGGTTCGATTCCAGTCAAGGGCACATGCCAGGTTGTAGGCTCAATCCCCAGTAGGGGATGTGCAGGAAGCAGCCAATCAATGATTCTCATCATTGGTGTTTCTATCTCTCTCTCCCTCTCCATTCCTCTCTGAAATCAATGAAAATATATTTTAATAAATAAATAGCTCAATATTGTAAATTTGAAACAGTTAACGAGACAAAATAGTTAAGTTCAAGTGCAAACTGAACAAAACAGTCATTTCCCCACTTCAGGCATCAGAGTTATTATTAAAATACAAAGATCCTTTATTCCATTTAGAAAGTTCTTTGTAGACAAATGAGAAACACCAAAGTTTAAAAACTGAAATCATCTTCATACCGAAAAGAGTTACAAAGAAAATTTAAAAGTAAAGAAATAAGCAGATGTACTCAGTTTGAAAAAAGAGGAAGAGGAAAGAAAAAGGACAAAAAGAAAGCAGAAGTATTTATAATGGAATTCCAGGTCAAAAGTTATGAAATGAGATTAAAAGGGACATTGAGTGGTGATAATCTCTGAAAAATTTAACATCTATAAATTTTTGGTTTTGTTTTGTTAATCCTTACCCAAGGATAGCTTTCCCACTGATTTTTAAAGATAGTGGAAAGGAGTGAGGGCAGGGGAGAGAGAGGAGAGAGAGGGAGGGAGAGAGGGAGACAGAGAAAGACAGACAGGCACATCAATTGGTTTCCTCCCACAGGTACCCTGAACAGGGCCAGGGATCAAACCTACAACCCAGGTACATGCCCTAGACAGAATCTAACCCATGCGATGGCCGACCAGCCACACCAATCAGGGCCATAAACCTTTACATTAGCAATATAGCAATAAAATACATGAAGCAAAAATTCCTAGAGATACTAGCAGAGCTTGATAAAAACAAAAATATACCTGAAGACACAATATACCTCTTTGAGCACTCAAGTAGATATAAAAAATACAGAGGATCTGAATAAGAGAAACATCAATGTGAGAGAGACACATTGATTGGTTGCCTTCCACAAATCACCCAGAACTGGGGATAGCCTCAACCGAGGTACATGCCCTTGACTGAAATATAATCTGTGATCCTTCAGTTCTCCGGCTGACGCTCCATCCACTGAGCCAAACCGGCCAGGGCTTCTTTTTTTTTAATCCTCACCAGAGGATATTTTTTTTACCACTGATTTTCAGAGAGAATGGAAGGGAGGGGGAGCGACAGAGAGAGGGAAACGTTGATGTGAGAGAGACACATCAATTGGTTGCCTCCTGCATGCGCTTGGACCAAAAGCAGGGCCAGGGATAGAGCCTCAACCAAGGTACATGCCCTGGACCAGAATCGAACCCATGATCCTTCTGTCCTTGGGCCAATGCTCTAACCACTGAGTTGAACCGGCTAGGGCCAATCTTCATTTCTTATAAAATGATAAAAAAAAATGATGATAGCCCTAACTGGTTTGGCTCAGTGGATAGAGCATCGGCCTGCGGACTCAAGGGTCCCGGGTTCGATTCCGGTCAAGGGCATGTACCTTGGTTGCGGGCACATCCCCAGTGGGGAGTGTGCAGGAGGCAGCTGATCGATGTTTCCCTCTCATCGATGTTTCTAACTCTCTATCTCTCTCCCTTCCTCTCTGTAAAAAATCAATAAACCATGTTTAAAAAAAATGATAAATAATAATACTAGGCAATATGGCAGCTCAAATATTAGCAGAACGGTGACCTTTTTAAAAAAAAAATGATATTTAAAACTGAGGGGAAGAAAGAGTGAGAGACAGAGAAACATCTGTTGGTTGCCTTCCATACATGCCCCAACCAGGGATGGGGCCCGCAACACAGATGTGTGCTCTGATCGAGTATGGCAACGGCAATCTTTTGGTGCATCTGACAACGTTCAACCTACTGAGCCACTCAGGTCAGCCAGCCTGCATTTTTGTTTTTTCTTTTCAATTAGCAATAATCGCACCTTGGATAAACCTCATTGGCTATGGATACTGCCATTTCTTAATGGCGAGTCTCTACTTTTCTTTCAGTCAAAAACAATCAAACAAATTAAGGCCCTAGCCAAGTAGTTCAGTTGGTTAGAGCATCATCCCAAACACCAAGGTTGTGTGGATTTGATCCCGGGTCAGGGCACATACAAGAAGCAACCAATGCATAAATAAGAACAATTGATGTTTCTCTCTCTTTCTCTTCCTTTCTCTCTCTCTATAAATTTAAAACAAAACAAAAAACTTTAAGTTGAATAATAAAAGGTCATAATAGTGAGGAATTTTTTAAAGTATACTCTTCATTCTCTGTGATCTAAGCAGCTCTCCAACCAGTGTTATGAATGTAATTATTCATCTCTTCTGTGATAAAGTAAAATAATAAAAGGTCATATTAGTGAGGAATTTTTTAAAGTATACTCTTCATTCTCTGTGATCTAAGCAGCTCTCCAACCAGTGTTATGAATGTAATTATTCATCTCTTCTGTGATAAAGTAAAAAGGACTTTAAAAGGAAAATAAATATTGTTTTTTCTTTTCAATTAGCAATAACAAACGAAGTTTTAGGGATGTCCAGGCATTATTAAGATTAAGTAACTTTTTCCAGAAGGTGCAATAAATTCTACAGTGGCTACTTTTTCGAAATAGTAAAAAACAGCCTTGGAAAATCACTTATATAGTAACACTTTAGACTTTGGAAGCTCAAAAGTTAATGTCTTAGGCTATTTTTGCATTTAGGCTATAGACATCCTGCTGAGTCATCATGGAAGATATAAGCTAATGCAGTTGGGTGGATGGGGGCAGGAAAGACAATAAGGAAAAAGATTTATTGCCCCAACCTCAATTCAGTACAATTCCAGTATATGGTAGGATCCCACTGTGTCTAACTGAGTTAGTCCCTAAATAAAATATTATAATTTGGCCCTAGCCGGTTTGGCTCAGTGGATAGAGCATCGGCCTGTGGACTGAAGGGTCCCGCGTTCGATTCCGGCCAAGGACACATACCCGGGTTTCGGGTTCTATCCCCAGTAGGGAACTTGCAGGAGTCAGCCAATCAATGATTCTCTCTTATCATTGATGTTTCTATCTCTCTCTCCCTCTCCCTTCCTCTCTGAAATCAATAAAGAAATATATTTAAAAAATATATATATTTATTACAATTTGGAGTGTTTAGTAGCTGAAGATCTGCAGTTTTTGCTTCCATTTTAATATCCACTCTTGAGGGGAAAAAATACAAGTATTCAATAATTACTGTTAGGTGTACAGTAATGGAAAACCAGTGGTTTACAAATTTTATGAAATGTGAATCTCAAAAGTTGCCATCGTCGTCGTCTTTTTTTTTTTTTGTTCATCGTCTTCTTCATTTTATAGGCAACGGGATACAGTTTGGGAACAGTGAATAAATTCACATGTGTTTTACTATACAAATCAGTATATGTGACACTTGCTCCAGCACTTTTTCATCATCCATTGTGTACCAAAAATATTAAATCTGGATTCCATTCTACAAACATTTGTAAGACTTCTGCTCTTATAAATCCTTGTGGAAAAGGGAGTTGAAAACAAAAAGTGTGTAATATAGTTGGAGCCACAATACCCACATGAAAAGAACACTCATAAAACAACACATGAAAATCTGGAGCTTAACTTAGTGTAAGGGAAGGATCTATTGTTTCTTATTACTGCACACCTCCCACTGAAGGTGCTCAATAAGACTCTACCATCTTAGGAGATGAGTTTTAAACTAAAAATAAGAAAACAGGTACTTTTTTTTTCTTTAATATTCATTCATTCACATTCCTTCTCCAGATCTCTCTCCCTCTTTTTCCTCTTTGTAGAGGCAGGATGCCCAGAAGAGGAAGAAACACTGAAAGTGTAACGTTACTCTGAACTGACGAGGAAAACTGAGAGCTGGCTGAGAAAGTGAAAACTGAGATGCGTTAGTGATGAACCCAAGAAGGTGCTTAGCCACTTACCCAGAGATTTATTTAATGAGAATGGATCGCAGGTTTCCTCAGGTCGTTCCACTGCCAGTAAGAAGATAGTCGTGAACCTTGGGTCCCTTTTTTCACTAGTCAACAGTCACCCTCACCTACACGCGGAGTACATATTTGGCACTCAGCAAATCTTGATTGAATGAAAACCTAACCAAACTCATATTGGTACCCAACCCCGGAGTTATGAACCCCAAATTATCTCCAAAACCCCTTAGGACTTCACCCAAAGAACTGAGAAAGTAGAGACGAAAGCTCTGGGATCTTTGTAAAGACGGGGAACAATCAAGGCCCAATGTAGCCTACACCAACCCGACTTCCCAGAGAAAGCTCAGGGAACTGAACTGTGGCTGGTCAGCTTCAGCTTCCCAAGGAGGCCCCCGACGGGCCGCAGATCCATAGCCTCCCACCCGGGGGCGCTGAGAGGTCTGGGGGTATCCCCTCCAAAGTTAGTACCTGCAAAGCTGCGACACAAAGAGTGGCTCGGGGCTCTCATTACGGAGGCAGGGGCCCGGGGCCGGCCAGCTGCGCCTCCCGGCCGAAGGTTCTGCGCTCCGGAGCAGCACTGACAGCCCGGGTCGCAGACAGTTCACCCCTCAGGAGGCTCGTGGATCGAACACCCCCAGTATTCGCTCTCAAGACTGAGCGAGTCGTCGCACACACGTCGACCGGAGCCTCTCGACTCTCCTCACAACTCAAGCGCTCACTCCTGCGTTAAGCCCTTCGGCCGGCCGCTTCCCGGCGCCGCCATCGTTAGTGTTTGTTTTCATCTGCTTCGGTGAACGCGGGGGGAGGAAGAGGGCTACGAGGAAAATACAGCTGTCTAACTTCGGCCGCACTTTCGCTACATACGAACACCCTATTGAATCTCTTTCCTCTTCGAAATTCCCACGAAAATTTATTTCCTTTCCATATGCCTTTATGGCCAATATTTCCCAGAGTCTCAGAAGAAAATAAAAGAGTCAAGAACGGGGACTTTGAAAGAGCTAGACCATTTGGGCCGCGTGAGGAATGTGCAGGGCCGAACCGCAAGTCACTGCGGCAGGGACCAGCGAGGACGCGGCGTGGGGCGAACGCTGACGCAGAGGGGGCGGTGTCTGTGCTGAGCAGCGTGGCG
>NW_006296627.1:4182935-4187895 GCF_000327345.1 Myotis davidii | reverse complement strand
AGGGCGGGAGCAGGTGGGGTGGGAGGGGAGTGTGGCCGGTGTCCTGGCAGCCTCCGAGAGGTGGGTGACAGACTTTTAACTGACTTTGAGTGGCCGACGCACTCCGATTTACGGGATATTCCGTATTTAAGGCGCCACTTCAAAGCGACGCAGTCGATTCCCAACCCCTAGCTCTCTCGGCGTCTTCTTCCGCACCTTCCTTCTAACTTCTTGGGGCCTCTCTACTTCCTAGCCCCTCAGCCTCGCGATTGTTAGAGCACACGACCCACCTCCATCAGCCCGGGTCGTGAGTGGTTTTCCTCCCCGCCTTCTCCCTTGTTAGACTGGTTTGAGCACCACCATCACCCTTTTCTGTCCCGTGCTTCTCAGGGGGAGCCAGAGAGCTTTGGGTAAAGAAACCCGCCGTGACTAATCCCTGGTCCTTACGTCAGCTCCTTCGTGGCCTGTATAGTTAGGAGCAGACCTCTTTTACCTCGTGGATAATGATGCCACCACCTCCATTAATCTCTTGCTCTTCTCAGTTCAAATGCCAGGGAGAAAATAAGCCGCCAAGGCACAACTCCCATTATCCTTGAAACCAAAACAGAGACTGTCATGCAGCCGTGAGTTAGTGGAGAAAAACCCAGAGTTACAAGTATAGCACCTTTTGCTGGAACAACATAGACATTTGAGAAAAGGAGTTATTGTAACTTTAGAATCACTTTAAAGTCTTTGGTAGGTTTCTAATGTGTGTGGTGTTGTTTTTCTTTTCTTTTAACCTTTACAGAGAGAAGATTATAAATGCCAGAGCCATTTAACTGATGGTTAGCTGTTGACACTTCTTTAAATAACTTCTTGCACCAAGGTCTTCACTGGGAAGAATTCGGGGAAAAATAGCCGTGGAAAAGAGAGTCAACACTTACATGTACCATGGCTATACCTATAACAGTGCTTGATTGCGACCTCTTACTGTATGGCCGAGGCCACCGGACATTGGACCGTTTTAAATTGGATGATATGACTGATGACTACTTGATGTCCATGTATGGGTTTCCTCGGCAGTTCATTTATTACTTGGTGGAGCTCTTGGGAGCGAGTCTTTCTAGACCTACTCAGAGATCCAGGGCTATTAGCCCAGAGACACAGATCCTTGCAGCACTGGGCTTCTATACTTCAGGTTCCTTCCAGACTCGGATGGGAGATGCTATAGGAATCAGTCAGGCATCTATGAGTCGATGTGTTGCCAATGTCACCGAAGCGCTTGTGGAAAGAGCCTCACAGATCATTCGCTTTCCCGCTGACGAAGCCTCCATTCAGGCTCTGAAGGATGAATTCTATGGGTTGGCTGGGATGCCAGGGGTAATAGGCGTGGTTGACTGTATCCATGTGGCAATCAAGGCACCAAATGCTGAAGACCTTTCCTACGTAAACCGCAAAGGTCTGCATTCTTTAAACTGCCTGATGGTGTGTGACATCAGAGGGGCACTAATGACGGTGGAAACAAACTGGCCAGGCAGCCTGCAGGACTATGCTGTGCTGCAGCAGTCTTCTCTCAGTAGTCAGTTTGAAGCTGGAATGCACAAAGATAGCTGGCTGCTTGGTAAGTTTGCAAGTGGACATGCTTAATGTTGTAGCCATAGGATTATGTAGCAGAGTAAATGAAATATGGGAGTCTATAGATTTGAGTCTCTCTTCTGTCCTTTTTTGGAGACCTCAGCTAAAAACTCTTTAAGCCTAAAAACCCTTTGAGCCTTAATTTTTTAAAAATCATCTTTTAGTCCTGGCCAGTATGGCTCTGTCGGTAGGAGCGTTGTCCAGTACACGGAAAAGTCCTAGGTTCGTTTCCTGGTCAGGGTATACAAGGTAAGTTCCAGAGGCAATCGATTGATGTTTCTCTCTCTCTCTCTCTCTCTCTCTCTCTCTCTGTCTTCCCCTCTCTATTAATGAAAATATCCTCGCCCTAATCGGTTTGGCTCAGTGGATAGAGCATCGGCCTGTGGAATGAAAGGTCCCAGGTTCGATTCCGGTCAAGGGCATGTACCTTGGTTGTGGGCACGTCCCCAGTGGGAGATGTGCAGGAGGCAGCTGATCGATGTTTCTAACTCTCTATCCCTCTCCATTCCTCTCTGTAAAAAAATCAAAATATATATTAAAAAAAAAAACCATGGCTGATGCAAATGACACTTCACTTCATTTTAAAAAAAAGAAAAGAAAATATCCTCCTGTGAGGATTTTTTTTTAAAAAACCAAAATTTAAAAGGCATGTATTAAAGTTTTAAAGGCATAGTATTTGACCCAGATCATCTTCCACTTCTGTGGGTTTACATGGTCGTACGTGTTCATAAACATGAACATGGATGGTGTAAAATAAAATGACATAGAAGAACTTGCCTTGCAATAAGGTTTTTTAAAAATATATTTTTTATTGATTTTTTTACCGAGAGGAGAAGGATAGAGAGTTAGAAACATCAATGAGAGAGAAACATCAATTAGCTGCCTCCTACAGGCTCCCTACTGGGGATGTGCCCACAACCAAGGTACATGCCCTTGACCAGAATCGAACCCAGGACCCTTCAATCCACAGGCCAATGCTTTATCCACTGAGCCAAACTGGTTCGGGCACAATAGGGCTTTGTAGTTGCAAACAACAAGCCTATAAAAACAGTCCCTTAAATGCAGCCAAAATACTTATCACTATAGATTTGTTAAATAGCCATACAATTGAGCCTTCGTTTTTATTATCTGTAATACAGTGAAAATAATGCCAACAACAGTAATGCCTATTGTTAGAATTAGGCAATATATATATGAAAGTTCACCATAAAGTATTGTACAAATATATTATTTTTGCCATTGGTGATTGTCACTGTATGAAAATTCTAGTAGACAGTACACTTACATAGTTGTTATAGGAACTTCACAGATCTGCTCAGGTGTCATTGGAAAGCCTTGCATAATGATATGAGTAGAACAGGGACACATTCAATACTGAGCAGTGCAAACTGAAGTGACTGCACAGCTGTGAGTGATACCGTTAGTTAACAGTGATAAAAGCCTTGAGCCTGGCAGCTTAGTGGTTGGTTGGTTTTTATTTTATTTTTCTAGTATTTTTATTGATTTTTAGAGAGGAAGGGAGAGGGAGAGAGAAACAGAATCCAAGAGCGAAACATCATCGGCTACCTCTTGTACGCCCCACCAGGGATCCTAGCCTGCAACGAAGCCATGCATCATGACCAGGAATCGAACCAGTAACCCTTAGGTGCACAGAATGACACCCTACCAACTTTGCCATTCTGAGCAAAGTGGTTGATTGGTTTTAAAGTACTACTCTGTCTCTAGCCAGTTTGGGTCAGTGGATAGAGCATCAGCCCACGGACTGAAGGGTCCTGGGTTCAATTCTAGTCAAGGGCACGTACCTTGGTTTCAGGTTACCAGGCTCTGATTGAGGCGCATGCAGGAGGCAACCAATCGATACATCTCTTTCACATCAGTGTTTCTCTCTCTTCCTCTCCCTTCCACTCTCTCTAACAATCAATGGAAAAATATCCTCAGGTGAGGATTAACAACAACAAACTAGTACTACTCTGATGTGAGCAACAAGACAAGGATTATCTTAATGCGACATACTATGTGAGAGATAATAAGATATATTAGGATTGGAAAACCTCTCTTTCAAAACCATCAATCATATCTGCACTGTACATGTTTATAACAGTGATTAGCATGTAATAAACAGCACTTCTCTTTAATGTACAGTGCAGATAATGTGATTACTGGTTCATAAAAGAGAAACCTCTCATGTTCCAAGTGTGAAGAGACTGTCACACTGATTGGTTTAGAGCTTCCAGGGTGCCATGTGTAACATCTTGGAACTTCCATGATTTTTCTTGAGTTGTTGATTCCGCATACCATTTGCCATAAGTGTACAACCTTCTCTTTATTGGACCTTTATCTTAATCCCCGTGTGCCAACTTTTAACTTTCAAATTTTATACAGCTCACACCAAGAAGTGAAGGAAAGTCTGTATTGCAAGTGTCTCATTTAGCTACTTCTTCCATAGTTATGGGAGTTCTTGGGTCCTAAGCTTATTCTTATTAATTCACTTTGGTATCCTAATTATAAAGCCAGCTAAAATTTACTGAGCATTTAGAATTTGGCAGGCAATTTTGTAAGCACTTTGAATTCGATTAGCTTACTTAATCCTTATAACAACTCATAAGGAGTTAAATTCTAATATTAACATTTTTACAGATGAGGAAATTAAGGCACAGATAATTTAAGTCACTGTGTTTAAGTTTTCAAACTGGATTATATGAGGAGTTAGTCTATTTGGCAAATATTCCTTTTTTAAGGGCTTTAAGGTTATATAGGGATTATTGATTTTCTTTCCCTTCACACCTTGGTACCCCAGATTGATTTGGAATTATGGCTTCATAGTAGTTTTTCGAGACATTTACAGGAAAGTTGAAAATAAGTAAAAACTCTGACAAATTTTTATATACTTGTCCAATTCCCCCCTTAATAGGAAGAGTGGAAGTGGGAGAGATGGATACTGCAATAGCATTTAACAAATGAAGACCAGTTTTGGTACCAGGCCACATGCTAGGGCACTAAGGATGGGGAAAGCAGACCCATATGGAAATTTATTCCCTTAGTACTATACACATACCCTTTGGAAAGCCTCCATGAGCTCTAACAGGAAAACTAGTTTGAAGACTCTTGAACTAGTATAGTGTTTCTCAAATTTTCCAGATTGAAAGAGTCATCTTGGAATTTACTGAAAATGTATATCACTGAGCTCCACTTTAAATTTTGGAAATAAGAATCTTCAAGGCCCTAGCCAGTTTTCTCAGTGGCTAGAGCAGCGGTTCTCAACCTGTGGGTCGCGACCCCTTTCGGGGTCGAACGACCCTTTCACAGGGGTCGCCTAAGACCATCGGAAAACACATATGTAATTACATATTGTTTTTGTGATTAATCA
>NW_006296627.1:4181341-4181629 GCF_000327345.1 Myotis davidii | reverse complement strand
CACAAGAGCTCTAACAGGAAAACTAGTTTGAAGACTCTTGAACTAGTATAGTGTTTCTCAAATTTTCCAGATTGAAAGAGTCATCTTGGAATTTACTGAAAATGTATATCACTGAGCTCCACTTTATTTTGGAACTATAAGAATCTTCAAGGCCCTAGCCAGTTTTCTCAGTGGCTAGAGCAGCGGTTCTCAACCTGTGGGTCGCGAACCCCTTGGGGGTCGAATGACCCTTTCACAGGGGTCGCCTAAAACCATCAGAAAACATATATTTTTTTATGATTAATCACT
>NW_006296627.1:4174588-4181320 GCF_000327345.1 Myotis davidii | reverse complement strand
ATCACTATGCTTTAATTATGTTCAATTTGTAACAATGAAATTGGGGGTCACCACAACATGAGGAACTGTATTAAAGGGTCGCAGCATTAGGAAGGTTGAGAACCACTGGGGTAGAGCATCAGCCTACAGACTGAAGAGTCATGGGTTTGATTCTGGTCAAGGGCACATACCTCAGTTGCAGGCTGGATCCCTGGCCTGGTGAGGATGTGAAGAGGTGTCATAAGCCTGTACAACAATAAAAATCTTCAAGGAAAGAATCTAGAAATCCTTTCTTTTTTAATTCTCACCTGAGGATATTCTTTTTCCCTTGCTTTTCAGAGAAAGTAAAAGGGAGGAAGGAAGGGGGAGAAAAAGAGAGAAACATCGATGTAAGAGAGACATATCGGTTGGTTGCCTCCCACATGCACCCAGACCAAAGGGATGGAACCTGCGACCTTTTGGTGTTTGGCTGACCTCTAACCATTGAGCACACCGGCCTAGGACTAGACATCCATTTTTAACAGGTGCCCTAAATGGTTTATACCAGTGGTCGGCAAACTCATTAGTCAACAGAGCCAAATATCAACAGTACAACGATTGAAATTTCTTTTGAGAGCCAAATTTTTTAAACTTAAACTATATAGGTAGGTACATTGTTATTAACTTAATTAGGGTACTCCTAAGGCTTAGGAAGAGCCACACTCAAGGGGCCAAAGAGCCGCATGTGGCTCGTGAGCCACAGTTTGCCAACCAGGGGTTATACAAACAGATAGGTTTGGAAAACACTGGCATCTAGAGGATATGTGGACAGCAGAGTAATATAGGGGTAGTTTGTCAAGATTATGAGGAATGACAAGGTGTTAAAAAAAAGAGAGAGCGAGAAGATGGCTGGCTGAGTGTATCTTAACAACATCAGATTTGTAAAATAGGTCTAGATTTGCCAAATCTAGAATAAGCTGTGATTCTCCTTTGTTTTCTGGGATGTTACTTTTTAGCATATTTTAAGTGTAGATGTTATCCCTTCATGTCCTCATTCTCATCTGTCCCTTCAGAGTGTATTACTTAACTCCCCTTTTCTACATGAATGTGTTCCTGCAAACAAGTCAGCCTGAGTTCTTATTTCTTCAGCTTTGGTGTTAAGCAGCTTTGGTAAAATATGCCCGAATGTCTTGTAAATGACTGATCAGGTAAGCAATTGTAATCTGTTTAGCAACTCTGATCCTAATCCCCTCGTGAGTGTCTATCTTCCATTGGTACTGGGATTATAATCAGTTAATGACCATCAAGCATTTTATAAAAAGTCTTTGTTAACTAGTTTGTGCTGAAGGTCTCCCCATGTAAGGCTCATATTGTTTCTTACAGAAACATTTTTCAAATATCACTTAGTATCTCTGTGCTTTAGCATTCATCTTAAATGTTTATCTTATTCTCTTTCACAGCATTACACTATTGTTTTAGTGACTCTGAGTCTGACAATAGCATTAGTGACTAGCTTCTTCCCTTTCTTTTGCCTGACATATCAAAGGATAGCTGACATATATTTTGATCTTTTCATTTGTAAAATGAGTTCAATAATATCTAACCTAGAAGACTTGGGATTGGATAACAAGAGATAATATTTTCAAAATTGCCCAGCAGAGTGCCTATGACTCATTGAGTACATAATAGGTATTCAGTGAATCATAGGTATTATTTCATTATTATTTACATCACTAAAGGCCTGGTGCATGAAATTTGTGCACGGGTAGGATCCCTAGGCCTGGCTGGTGATCAGGACCCATCTGTGGGGCAACTGGCGGGGCGATTGGAGGGCCCCCACTGGCACCTGCCTTGGCTGACCTGGCACCACCCACTGTTGGCCCCACCTCCGCCATCACTGGTCAGGGGATGGGGGCAGCTCCTGTGTTGAGCATCTGTCCCCTGGTGGTCAGTGCACATCATAGTGACCAGTCATTCTGCTGTTCGGTCAATTTGCATATTACCCTTTTGTTATATAGGATAACATTTTTTTCATTACAAAAATATTTTGTTTTAAAAAAATATTTGATTAATGACAGAGAGAGAGAGGGAGAGAGGAACACCCATTTATTGTTCTTATTCATGTGTTCATTGGTTGATTCTTGTACATGCCCTGACCATGGAACCTGCAACCTTGGGGTATCGGGATGATGCTCTAACCAACTGAGCTACCTGGCCAGGGCACAAAAAGTATTTTTAAAAGCAAAGTTAATCCAGTTCTTAGAAATGTAAGCTCCTAAAAGAAAGGTATATTATATGTTTTGGAACAGAGCCTAGTATTCTCTATAACTATTTACTGAAATTAATGGTGAGTCAGGAACAGCAATTATGCAAGTTGGTACACCTAGGGCCTGTTTGTCTCAGATTTATAAGTGGTTGTGCTTCTGTGAGACATTTCATCTGCCAGATGTAATGAGTCAGGACAATTAAACACTATAGAAACATTGTACTGTTGTGTTAGGACATTGCATCCCGGTTTTTGTTTTATTTTTAGCACTTCCCAAGATCATTTGATAGGTTACCTAAGGGAAATGCTTCCTGTACATTATTTTAATTGACTTCTGGTTTTATTTCTTCATCACTGTTATTATTTGTATCATTATATTTATGCTCTTCTTGTTAATGTGAAGTTCTATGAGTTCCTCTGTTACAAGGAAATATAGGAAGACAGGACATCTAAGTTCTGGTCTCTACCACAGTTGCTGGGACTTTTATTCTTAACAGGATGAATTATTATGAAATATTTTGAAATCCCTAGGTAGTACATTCAGACCTGACATTTTAATGGTAAAATTTAGAAATTTTTTTGAGATCAAGTGCTTTGAGATCTTGTGGCAGAATTCTCTTTATCTCTCTTGCATGTTAGCTCTTTAGAGATTTTGAAGATTGGTTTGCTTCTATTGTTTGCTTAATGGATTTCCACGAAGCTACAGTTCTTTCCACAATATCCATAAATGAGTGAGATCATGTGGTATTTTTCTTTCATTGACTGGCTTATTTCACTTAGCATAATGCTCTCCAGTTTTTACTAACTTTATTATCAGGAATTTTATTTGCTCCAGTGCCTTCACCTCCTTCCTACATTTTTTTTAGATTTGGCTTTCTTTAGCTATCAGCCTTTTTCTCTGTTGATTTTAACCAAAGATATTCCCAGCTAAGACTCGTGTCTACCTGCTTGTGACTCTGGCATGCCTTCTCTTTACCAGGGCATTTTCCTCTTGGTTTTTCTGTTCTGCTTTAGGTCCAGAGGCTGTTGTCCATTCTCTGTATATGTTCCTGGATTTCCCTTTTTGTTTGTACTCCAACTATAATCATTTATGCTTTCTTTGGGCCTTCCCCACAGGTGACAGTTCCTTCTTTCTCCGCGCCTGGCTTATGACACCACTTCACATTCATGAGACTCCAGCTGAATATCGCTATAACGTGGCCCATTCAGCAACTCACAGTGTGATTGAGAAGACTTTCCGAACACTCTGCTCCCGATTCCGCTGCCTGGATGGGTCCAAGGGGGCACTCCAGTACTCACCAGAGAAGTCCAGCCACATCATCTTAGCGTGTTGTGTCCTCCACAACATCTCCTTGGAGCATGGGATGGATATTTGGTCCTCTCCAATGACAGGACCCATGGAACAACCCCCCGAGGAAGAGTATGAGCACATGGAGTCCCTGGACCTAGAGGCTGACCGGATCCGTCAAGAGCTGATATTCACTCATTTTAGCTAATGTGAAAGGTGGGGAGGAGGAGGGAAACTTTCCAGAAGGAACTGTGACAAACTTTCTCCCTCACCAGCCACTACACAGTTCCATCATCTAGCATGACTGAGTGTGGACACTTGTCACAAACTGACATTTAATCTGCATGTTTTTTAGAAGAGTTGGGGCTATACCAGAATATTTTGATTCATTTGTATTTCTATTGATATTAACTAAACAAAAAATCAGGACAACACTTCCGTAGTATGCATTGAACTCCAGGTTGAGCCTCAGTTATTTGAAAAGCTCACTGGTTGCGGACATTTATGATTGTGCCTACAACATCAAAGCAAAGGAGAAAATGGCATCTAGCCAGAACACTTTTTTTTTTCTTTTTTTTTTAAATATATTTTATTGATGTTTTACAGAGAGGAAGGGAGAGAGATAGTTAGAAACATCGATGAGAGAGAAGCATCGATCAGCTGCCTCCGGCACATCTCCCACTGGGGATATGCCCGCACCCAAGGCACATGCCCCTGACCGGAATCGACCCTGGGACCCTTCAGTCCGCAGACCGACGCTCCATCCACTGAGCCAAACCGGCTTTGGCCAGAACACTTTCTTTTTATTTCCATTATCTGGAGATTTCAAATGAAAATAATACTTATTTGTCCTGAATTATTTGAGTGGCATTTTAGCTTTTCTACTTTGCTGCCTAGATAGGCATAATTTGAGGCAAGTGGCTGGTGTTGCTCAGTGGTTGAGCATCAATCCACAAACTAGGAAGTTACAGTTACAGGGCATATGCCCAGGTTGTGGGCTCTAGTCCCAGTAGAGAGTGTGCAGGAGGCAGCCAATCAATGATTCTCTCTTATCATTGATGTTTCTATCTCTCCCACTCCCTCTCTCTCTAAAATCAATAAAAACATTTTTTAAAAGTAATTTTAAGTTTGAGAATGGTCTTGGGACAGGTAAATGTCTGCTAATCTGCGTTTGCAACCTTGTATATTTAAGAAGATGTTAGGAAAGGAGAAAAACAAAAACAAACAGCCCAGCTGGCATGGCTCAGTGGTTGAGCGTTGACCTGTGAACCAGGAGATCACGGTTTGTGGTTCTCTCTCATCATTGATGTTTCTATCTCTCCCTCTTCCTCTCAGAAATCAATAAACATATTTAAAAACAAACAAATATAAAAAGAAGTTAGGGACAGTCTGAAACCTCTATCTTTAGTCTTCCTGCAATAATTGGCCTGTTACTTGGACCTAGGTCCTAGGGAGAACATCTGGACTCCAATCTCCTTTTTCCAACCCTGAGTAGGACTTAGAGGCTAAATGGGTTTAAGAACCTAATTAGCTTAAGGAAGACAAGTCAAATATAGGTAAAATAGTAAGCTTTCACTTTACAGGAGAACTGAACACCCTGATAAATTGATGGACAGCCCTAGCCAGTTTGCTCAGTGGATAGAGCCTTGGCCTGCAGAACAAAAGGTCCCAGGTTCGATTTCAGTCAAGGGTATGAACCTTGGTTGCAGGCTCCTCCCCAGCCCTGGCCATGGTCAAAGCTCATGCAGGAGGCAACCAAGGAATGTCTCTCTCTCCCCTCTCCCTAAAAATCAATGAAAAAATATCAGGTGAGGATTAACAAAAAAGGAAACATAAATACATAAACTGATGAACAGAGGAGAATCACCCAGGTTCACAGATCAATCACATTTCTTATGATTGTGATATTAGAATGTCTATTTGACCAGCTTTGAAATTCCTTGTACCAAAGGAAGATTTAAGGAAGGCATATGAAAGTATTAAAAAGGAGAAGTAAAAAGAATATAATTTCTTAATTTGAAATTACTAGTAATTTTGAAGTTAGACCTATTTGAATATCGTATGTACAAAGTGATGGGCAGAAATTATACTGATATAAAAAAAATACTGATTGGAATAGTGAAAATGTAAATTAAGTTCACACATTGTGGCTTCACTACAACAAAAAAGGAGACTCTCCTGAGGATTATCTCATTCCCAGTTTTTCCTCCACTCACTGTGTGATGCCTCTGATTTGTCTTCTTGGATAATTTCCTACCTGCCTTTGGCAGTGTTAATCTGGTGATATTCAAAGTAAAGAAATGAACAGCTGATGACAGAGAAATTTGGAAATAAATTGAGGGTGACTCATCCTCAAGATTAAAAACAATTATGGTTTATTATCTGCTGTTTATTTCTACTCCAAATTTTATTTTCCATCATCATCCTACTCTATAAAGAGTAAAAGAGTAGGTTCAAAAAAAAAAAGTAGATGCATTTGGCAGAAGGGTGAGCTTAATATGTACAATGAAGTCTTTGAGATGGGAGTGGACAACAAAGAGGTGACTGTAAACTTCAGCTCTACTTATTGTGCAATAGAGGTGCCCTATTATATTTTTTTCTTTGTAAAGTTTAACCTGTGAACCACGCTTGCTTTGTCTTCTTCATAAGGCAATATTTTAATGTTCATAGTCTTTCCAAGTTTCCTGAGATGGACATATTTCCCTATAAAATTTTGGTTCTATTATAGGTATTGCCCGAGGAAAGGGTTATTGCCACCCGTGTATCATAAGTGGCAAGGTGGAGTGTGTCTTGGAAAGGGCCTAGCATTTTAGCTTTAAAAAACGGCATTAAAGAAAAATTGGAGTTTTCACAACTCACTAGATGGTGACATGAAGTCTGAGTGGGAAAGACAGTTTTGGAGAGATTTCAAAAGCAATTTCAAGTCTGACTTACATACCAAAGATCATTTCTAAGTGCTGAACTGACTGAACATTGGCTGTCAGTGTTTTTCCCTGGGAGCATTTTATTTCCCAATAATTCTACAGAGTAACTGTTCAAATATATTCCTTTAATCTCCTTTCAACCTGGATTTTTACAAGCCAGGATTTTTTTTTTTCAGTTCATAGTTAAATTTCCCTCAAAATGATCTAGGGAAGGGATCAGGGTCTGTACTTCCAAATTGCCAAGAGTTTGCTCATAGTGGCTTTTTATAAGTGCCTGAGAGGTCTCCTCTAGAGTC
>NW_006296627.1:4172454-4174508 GCF_000327345.1 Myotis davidii | reverse complement strand
GGATTTTGCCTCTTACGTAAGCCTCATCTTCCCATAGGTGACCATATGGCCAGCATAGGAGTTTTCCAGATTTGCCCTTGGATATTTCAAGACAGCAAAGTCCAAAGATATATTAAAGCAAAACTACAATATTGGGTCACCACTGGTTTACCAATTCAAAATTATACAAAAGAGGGATCATAAACATATACCTAGTTTACAATGAACAGAGCCCTAGCTGGTTTGTCTCAGTGGGTAGAGCGTCAGCTTGCAGACTAATGGGTCCCAGGTTTGATTCCAGTTAGGGCACATACCTGACTTGTGGGTTCAATCCCCAGTAGGGGGCGTGCAGGAGGCAGTCAATCAATGATTCTCATCAGTGATGTTTCTATCTCTCCCTCTCCCTTTCTGAAATCAATAAGAATATAGATATATTTGAAGTTCAGTTCCCATTACAGGGCACATACCTGGATTGCAGGGTCAGGATGATTACTTGTGGGAGGCAACCAATGGATGTGTCTCTCACATCCATGTTTCTCTCTCTCTTCCTCTTCCCTCCCTCTTTGCCACTCTATCCAAAAATCAATGGAAAGGATATCCTCGCTTGGCCTGCATGGCTCAGTGGTTGAATGATCTATGAACCAGGAGGTCACAGTTTGATTCCCGATCAGGACACATGACTGGGTTGTGGGCTCCAGCCCCAGTGTGGGGCGTGCAGGAGGCTGCAGATCCATGATTTTCTTCATTGATGTTTCTATGTCTCTCTCCCTTCCCCTTCCTCTTTGAAATCAATAAAAAATATATTTTAAAAATATCCTCAGGTGAGGATTAACAATAAAATGAATTGAACAGGAGGGAGCTCCTTTCCTGACTCTTGAATTGTAAGGGTCTCTAGCAAGTTAATCTAATCTGGGGACAAAAGATAATACAATTTTAATGGGGTCATAGAGTGAAAACTTTTAGGAGGTGGGGAGGATAAAATAGATAATAGACATGTTACCATTGTGTGTGTGCGTGTGTGTGTGTGTGTGTGTGTGTGTGTTTAACATGCTACCGTTGTAGCCATGCCTGAAGCAAACTGACAACAACGCAAGGACTGAGCTTAGCAATCGCTTTCTCTGGCAAGGGAAGGGAATTTAGGAGGAAGACAAGAAAATAAATCAGGAGTCTTAACCATTTTGTATGCACATGTCTTCAGAGCCCAGGGCACATGCTCTCTAGATCCCTTCCAGATCTTATGAAATTGTGGGTATAAGAGATCATGGACTCAGAATTTAGTAAGACTTCGTTGATTGTAAAAATGGACAGGAAAAAAGAAAGGTAAAATACTAACTAAAGGCTGGGGACACCCTAATTTCTTCCCACATACAATTCACTTAACGGGCTTTTTTTCTTTTTTTAATCCTATATAATAAAGAGCTAATATGCTAATTAGACCAAACAGCAGAACAACCATCTGAATGACCTGGACGACTGTCCGGACAACCTTCCAGATGAATCTGGGACTGTGTGGGCCAGCGGAGGCTACAAGGGACTGTAAGCGCCTGCGAGGGCGAGTCCCTTGCACGAATTTTGTGCATTAGGCCTCTAGTAAGACTATAATCTAAAATCCCCCTTTGTAATAATCAAATATGAGAGATGAGATCTCTGGGTACTAAGCCAGGAGCAAAGAAAGTAGACCGTGAGTCCTAGCTGGTTTGGCTCAGTGGATAGAGCATCAGCCTGCAGACTGAAGGGTCCTGGGTTCGATTCCAGTCAAGGCACATACCCGGGTTGCTGGCTGGATCCCCAGTTAGGGGGTGTGCAGGAGGCAACTGATCAATGATTCTCTCTCATCATTGATGTTTCTATATCTCTCTCCCTCTCCCTTCCTCTCTGAAATCAATACAAATATATTTTAAAAAAAGAAAGTAAACCTTAAAATCACTGTAAATTTGAAAAAGTCTGTTTGAAAGGAATCTCCTTATTTGCCGGCAAAACATTAAGCATCTATCATTCTGTTGAGACTTTTATTTCTCTACCCCTTATATATACAGCTGTCTTCATGGAAGGGCTGATTTCTTGTCATTCTTGAA
>NW_006296627.1:4170583-4172432 GCF_000327345.1 Myotis davidii | reverse complement strand
AAATCACTGTAAATTTGAAAAAGTCTGTTTGAATCTCCTTATTTGCCCAGCAAAACATTAAGCATCTATCATTCTGTTGAGACTTCTTTTATTTCTCTACCCCTTACATATACAGCTTGGAAGGGCTGATTTCTTGTCATTCTTGAGTATTCCTACATTGTAATACATTGATAAATTCCACCACTGAAAATATATCCAATGTAAATAATTCCAAAGAAGGAAGAGCCTCTCTCCTCCTTATCATCCAGTCCAAAGTGTGTACATTATCCCACAGACCTGTGAGACAGGCTACAAAAGAAAGATAAAAAACACAAAAACAAATGAAAAGAATTGCAACTGCAAAGCCTACAACTAGCTCAGCATTTTGGCTGCTTGAGGCCTAACTCTTCTTCCTGGACTTCCTCATAAGGGGACTCATGGTACTGCTACATTTATCTCATCCTAGATTCAGGACTAATTTGTTACTCAGAGCCCAAAGCCAAGATAAAGATCAATCTCCTCCCTCTTTCTCCTTTCCACACCCTTCACCTTATCTTACCTTCAGTGGGGGTGGCTCCCCTGGGAGAATCCTATCAGAATACAATAATCAACAATGCAGGTAGTGAATTACTGAGTTTTTTAAAAATATACTTTATTGATTTTTTACAGAGAGGAAGGGAAAGGGATAGAGAGTTAGAAACATCAATCAGCTGCCTCCTGCACACCCTCTACTGGGGATGTGCCCACAACGGCCCTTGACTGGAATCAAACCTGGGACCCTTCAGTCTGCAGGCTGACACTCTATCCACTGAGCCAAACCAGTTAGGGCTGAATTACTGAGTCTTAAAACCAATATGTAGGGCGTGGGTGGTGCTTCCCTGGATGATCTTTACTTATGTCCACCTCAGTTCCTTTTTTCAGGTCTTCCTTCCTTCCTGCAGGTGTGAGGGTTTCAATTCATCTCTTATGATCTACTCTTCTGTCCAAATAGACTTCTCCATAAAAACAAACAGTAGTGTACTATCACACTGAAGTTTAAAACCATAGTTGAAAAGAAACAGTTCTCTAAAGAAATTTATCTGTAGAGATGCAACTCTGCCAGAATAAGCCATCTTTTATTTTTATGATTTCACAGAGCAGTCTAGCCTCAGCTTCTCCAAAATCTCCATTTTCAGATTATTATTTTAGATTGATCTATATTTGCATTACCTTCCGTTGTTTTCCCAAAGTAAAAGTCTCCAGCTTTTGAAAAACTGAAAACTCTCCCTCTCCCTTCCTCTCTGAAGTCAATAATATATTTTAAAAATTTTTAGCTTTTCTCACTGAAATCAAGGTTTCAAAATAATTTTGTTATTTGGGTCCATTTTGAATGAGGGCTACTGTTCTAGACCAGGGGTGGGCAAACTTTTTGACTCGAGGGCCACAATGGGTTCTTAAACTGGACCGGAGGGCCGGAACAAAAGCATGGATGGAGTGTTTGTGTGAACTAATATAAATTCAAAGTAAACATCATTACATAAAAGGGTACGGTCTTTTTTTTTTAAGTTTTATTCATTTCAAACGGGCTGGATCCGGCCGTAGTTTGCCCACGGCTGTTCTAGACACTATGGTATGCATTCTAAAGCATGTATTGTAGAAATAGAAACTCAGCCCCAGATGACAGCGAAGGAAAGTCTATTTGCTCACTCCTCATCTAGCATTAAGAGACTTCTTATTTAGTTGTCACCTTGTATCCCTTTGCCCCTGACTTTTGGCGGCTACATAGCTATTGTAGGATAAAGACTGTTTCAGTCAGGTGTGGCTATGTGACAAGTCTGGCCAGTGGAATGAATATAAGTGGAAATGTCTGTGCTATTTTCAAGATGTGTCT
>NW_006296627.1:4145268-4150814 GCF_000327345.1 Myotis davidii | reverse complement strand
GACAAGTCTGGCCAGTGGCATGAATATAAGTGGAAATGTCTCTGCTATTTTCAAGATGTGTCTTTATGGCTAGGGGACATGCCTTTCCTCTTTCAGCTTCCTTCTGATTGGAATGTCGACATGATTGGCTAGAACTTGGGCAGCTGTCATGGACTTGATATAAAAGTCACTTATTGAAGTTGTCAAAGCAACAAGATAGAAGCCTGGTTCCTGACACTGAATGGACACACCTTACCCTGGGCTGTACATCTCTGGATTTTTTTTTTTTTTGGATTTCTTTTATATGACAGAGAAATGAACCTCTGCCGGGCCTCCTTACTCTTTCTGTTTATGTACAGTAGGTCCTGATAATAAATAATAACTTTATAACTGCCTCTTTCCAAGAGTAGCAATACCTATTACACAGAAAATGTTTGGAAGCAACTGTTGAAACCTGTAAAGAATTTTTGTGAGCTTATTTGAGCCAAACTGTCAACATATGCCGGGAGGCAGTACCTCAACGAACTGAGATAATGCTCCTGAGACTGGTGGGTTACATCTGTATTTATACATTTGCAATCAAAGGAGGGACGTAGGTGGGTTACATGAAATCCATTGGTGATAGATTAAGGAGGTGGGATAAAGCAAAGCGGGGAAACCCTGGGATTGGATAAAAAGTAAAATGATGGACACATACTTAGGTGGGTGCAGGAACAATTAATATGATAATGAAGGAATTTGTGATATCTGTACCTCCTGGTGCCCAGCACATTAGGTTGTACCCCAAGGGGTCTGGAAAAAGGGAAGTTACAATTGACCCAGACATTTCAAAAGTATGTTATCATAGCTGCAAAAAGACAGATAGGCTCAGTTAAGGTAAAGGTTGACCTTGTCAGTGAAGATACCAGCCTAGGACGTAACTGCCCACCATAACTGCTTTTAAAGTTTAATTTCAGACCATCCTTATGGTTACTTTAGGTCTCTGAGTTTGCAAGACTGCCATGCAGGCCTCCCCTGAGCTTGTCAGGTCAGCATGTGTCCACACAACATAATATTCAACACTGGGGAGCATGGTCAGTGTATCCTCTCAACGGAATAGTGTGCAATTGTTGAAAATAACAACTATAGCCTTAGCTGGTTTGACTCAATGGATAGAGCATCGGCCTGCAGACTTAAGGTACCCAGATCGGGGGATGTGCCCGCAACCAAGTTACATGCCCTTGACCAGTATCGAAACTGGGACCTTTCAGTTCGAAGGCCGATGCTCTATCCACTGAACCAAACTGGTTAGGGCTCATCATTGGTATTTCTATCTCTCCCTCTCCCTA
Source organism: Myotis davidii (assembly GCF_000327345.1). Lineage (NCBI taxonomy): Eukaryota > Metazoa > Chordata > Mammalia > Chiroptera > Vespertilionidae > Myotis > Myotis davidii. The sequence continues at coordinate 4,149,507 of NW_006296627.1, read as the reverse complement.
ACTCTCTGAAATCAATAAAAAATATATTTTAAAAAATAACAACTATTAAAGAGCTTTAATAGGGAAATGATACAATGAAAAACAATTGTATTTCTACTTAAATTAAACTTTAAAAAATTATGTAGGCTATTTCCAAAATTACAAGGAAACATGAACAAATTAAAACTGTGTTTTGGAAGCAGATGATTAAATTCTTTTTAGAAGATTTTTATAAATGTTGCTATAATGTTTAATCATTTAAAAAATATTTATATACTTTATTGATTTCAGAGAGGATAGGAAAGGGAGAAAGAGATAGAAACATCAATGATGAGAGAGAATCATTGATCAGCTGCCTCCTGCACGTCCCACACACTGGGAATGGAGCCCAAAACTCTGGCAAGTGCCCTCACCTCGGAATACAACCGGGTTCATAGGTCAACCTCAACCACTGAGCTACACCAGCTGGGCTAATGTTTACTCATTTTAAAAATCCCCTAAAACAGTGGTAGACAACAAAAGCCCAGTGATTTGTCCTTATATTATGGATGCTGGTCTCATCCTGTATTATATGTATGAGTTGTCCCTTAAACATGTTCAAGGACCTAAAGGAGGAGACTTTAAAAATAACAGTAGTCTCGCTTTCCCTCAGAGAGCCTGCCCGCCCGCATCTTTCCCTTCCCTCTACTTCTTCCCCCAGGCACGTTATTTTGGCCTTTCTCTCTCCTAAACTTCAAGGGCCTTTCTTTTGCTTCTGTAACTTTTTTCCTGAGCCGTTGCAGCCCAGCTGGCTCACTTCTACAACCTCTGTAACTTTCTAAATAAACTTTGTTATAATTTGAAAAAATAAAACACCAATAAATAATAAATAAAGCTAATGTTGTAATGTCTTTCATTTTGATTGGATTATAAACTCTAAGGGCTGCGACTATTTTTTAAAAAATCTTGTCTTTTCCTCTGACCGGTTTGGCTCAGTGGAGAGAGCTTCCGCCTGCGGACTGAAGGGTCCCAGGTTCGATTCCAGTCAAGGGCATGTACCTTGGTTGCAGGCACACCACCAGTAGTGGGTGTGCAGGAGGCAGCTGATTGATGTTTCTCTCTCATCAATGTTTCTAACTCTCTATCCCTCTCCCTTCCTCTCTGTAAAAAAATCAATAAAATACATTAAAAAAAAATCTTGTCTTCTCATAATACCTTGATTATCCAAGCCTCCTTCCTCCTTGGGGGATGGGGAGGTGGGATAAACTGTATTATTGCTAATACTTGGTAATCTATATTTATACTGATCTATGTGATTTCTTGAATTGTACCTAGAAAATACTTAATCCATATTTGTGATAAGCGTATTAGTTTGTTTACTAAGAGACCAGAAAGAGGCTATTGCTGTGAGGATGAAAATATCAACACATTTCGTCAGGTTCTGAACCCAAAGACTTTTGATCATTATGTAAGACGCATACCTGTGGTTCTAGGCTGTTGGGAAAAAAATAAAAGAGAAAAGCAGTACGTGTTTTTGTTTGTTTTGTGTTTTTCTGTCTTAAGGACAGACACAACCCTGACTTTTCCCAGCTTCTCTTTGCTATGCTTATGGGAGCTAAACTGAAGCAATAATAGACTTTCGTTTTGTTCCTTACTCTGGATTCTCATTTTCTCTCTGTGCCTCTGTCATGTGTATATGTATACATATCTACATCTATCTATATAATCTTTCATTCACCTCACTGTCCGGTGAGAAAACTGTCAAATTTGCTCAATTGGGATAGTGTTTTGAGTCCAAAAGGTCGTCGCTGAATTATAGTTAAAACAAGTGTTATTGTGCTATATGACTTGATCTTCAAACACTCTCAAGAAACAACTTAGCCAGCAACGGACACAGAAAATGGCAGAAATACAGGTTTCGTTACTCCATAGCTTGCGATCGATCTGGCTTTGTTTATTTGTGCCTTGGACAGGAGCCGGACTTTGAACTGGAGCGAAGTTGTTTATCGGCGCTCGACTGCCCTGCCTTGTACGATTGCGCGGGCGCTCCTCCTTTGATGTCTGGGACGTTCGTGCAATCGGTGATCTTTTGCGCCGTCTTCTTGCTTGATGTCTCCTGAGCGGTGGTGGTGCCGGGTCGAAGGCTGACTGTTTCGCGCGGCCCTCCGCTCAAGCTGCTTTCTCCTGCTGGTCGGTAGAGCGGACCCTTGCTTCCTTCCTGCCTCTTCTTCCTGCTTGTGGCTCTGTCCCCCCGCTGGACTGCAAACCGAGCCCCCGCCCGCCTCGCAGGTATTGATTTATTAATAGTCATCGCAAATGTTGGCAGCATGGGAAACTGTATTCGAATTAATTTAAATGGGAGGCCAGTGTCAGACGGGAACAAATCAATTCTTGGAATTAGAACAACCTCTCCTTCGCGGCCAGAGGAGGAGCTACCCGGCTGCGTTCGGGGGCGCGGTCCGAGAGGCGGCGGAGCGCTGAAGGAGAAGCCGGAAGGAGGGAGAGATGCTGGGGCTGCCCGGTGTGGTTCGGTAGGGACGGGATGTTGGGTCGAGGGCGGGTAGTGGCACCCGCAGTGTAGGGGGAAATCGCTTTCCAGGACCAGATAGAGCTTCGCGCGCTTCGATCCTCCTCTTTTTCTCCTCCCCAGCCCCCCACCCCCCCGCAACACTCCCTGGTCGTGACTCAGTTGCCCTGGGGACCCCCCCGCCCCCCAGTGATACTGCCCTTCGAAGGGACCCTGAGTAGGTGTAGGAAATGGAACTAGGTCTTCTGGCTCCTCGGAGCGAAGTGTCATGTTCTTGCCTTTTTTGGTTAGGGAAACTGAGGCGGAGGTCTGGGATGTGACTCCGCATATCCGGGACAGATCTGAAAGTGCCATTTGTCGTTTACCTGTGGATCCTCCTTCCTAGGAATATAGATCTGTCACTGGAGACTTCGGAAGTAAAGGGACCATGCTATCTTTTGTCTAGTTTTGCTTTTCAAAGTCTGCATTGTTTACACGAGAGTAGCAATGACAGTTTCTGTTGGTTAATAGAAAATTTTGTTTGCTGTCCAGTTTGCTTTTTTCCCCCCTTCTTTTTTCAGTTGTTTTATTTTGTTAATATTTATTTCTGCTTCCGCTCTGCCTGTTCCTCGGTGGAAGTCTTTCAACTGTGGTGGTGAAGATTTTGAAGTCAGCTATTTGTCCTGAGAGAGTTTGCTTTCTAGGAAGAATCCAAAGGAAACACCAGGATTCTTATTCAGACGGTTTTGTCATTTTTGAGTAGGGGTTTAGTTACTGCATATACCAGAGTTATAAAAGTTGTATGTAGGACTCATTTAATTATTGAGATATTTAAATTGAAAGTTAATATTCGGGGAACTCTTAAGTTTTCCTTTTGTCTCCCGACTAGGAAACTTTGGGGACTAAGTGTTCTTACTCATTTTATTTTTGTTGGATTCAGTGTCACGATTCTAATTTGTGTGATTTCTTTGCTGAAAAAAAAAAAATTAGTGGAGAGGTCATTCTAGGTTGAATAAGTATTTCCATAGATGTAGAATCAGTAGGAGAATGGTTTTAAAGGACAACAGGCTAAATTCCTAATACTTGGATGGAAACTATACAAATCTATGTCCCTTTATCCATATAGAATTCTCATATGTGTTTCAGAAAGATTTTTGTTCCTGTAATTTGTGTGTGTGTGTTTGGTGAGGTCAGCAAGATTTAAATGAAGGGCCCTTGTCTATGAGTGATGTCCTAGTTACCAGGACTTCAGTGCTCCTAGAAAAGGGGTTAAGGAAGAGCTACCAGACAATGTTTATGGAGAATCTAGATTGGGAAGTTAGGCTTAGAATGTGTATTCTCTGAAAAAGTTTTTTTAAAAATATATTTTATTGGTTTTTTACAGAGAGGAAGGAAGAGGGATAGAGAGCTAGAAACACTGATGAGAGAGAAACATCGATCAGCTGCCTCCTGCACACCCCCGACTGGGGATGTGCCCGCAACCAAGGCACTCGCCCTTGACCGGAATCGAACCCGGGCCCCTTCACTCCACAGGCCGACGCTCTATCCACCAAGCCAAATCGGTTAGGGCTACAACCTTTTTTGTATGCAGGATAATGCTTCAAACAACTGAGCCACGGATGAGGGCCTGGCATCATATCATTTTTTAATGAATGTTTATTCTCACATGTTTAGGATTTACAGGAATGTCATGTCATTAGACCTGGCATTTACCAACCACTTACTAATGAGTCTGATTTTGAGCTCCACAACTGTAGAGAGCAGGGGGAGGATGT
>NW_006296627.1:4137813-4145087 GCF_000327345.1 Myotis davidii | reverse complement strand
TGCAGCCCGAGCCTGGGCGGCCTGGCGGGGCAGCAGCGATCCGCCAGCCCACCTGGGCATCCCGTGTGGGACCTGACCTGGGGCGGCTGGGCAGGGCAGCAGCAATCAGCCGGCCCCGCCCAGACGTCCCGTGTGCGACCTGATCCAGGGTGGCGGGACAGCGTGGCTCTTCTGTCACCTCAGCTTCCGACACTCCATCCACTGAGCCAAACCAGCCAGGCCTCTAAAAAAGTTTTTATGGTGGAAGAGAATTGACATCAGAGGAAAGAATTTAGAGAAGGGACACTGTTCCTTGGGGATTGATAGGCTCTGTGTCAAATTTAGAGTTAGTGTAGTAGCTCAGGGTCTCTTAATGTATATCCTATCTAATAATAGACAAACATGGTAATTGACTGTACCTTTGCTACGCCTCCCATTGGCTAATCAGTGTGATATGCAAATTAACAGCCAACAAAGATGACGGCTAATTTGCATACTGCAGGCAGGGCGGGACAGCGCCATCCTGCCTGCCCTGCTGCCATCTGGGCCTGCTATCTGTGACCCAGGGCGGCGGGCGGCCCGTGTGTAACTTGACCCGGGGCTGCTGGGCAGTGCATGACTGCAAATGGGCGCAGGCCGGGCTGAGGCACACCCCCCCTACCTCCCCCCAGTGCACAGAAATTTAGTTGAGTAATTGAGTAATAAATGTAGTTTGCTATGAGTGTCACAAAGAAATGTTAGGAACATTTTGTTATTGTTTTTTAATATATTTGTATTGGTTTTAGAGAGGAAGGGAGAGGAGAAAGAGATAGAAACATCAATGATGAGAGAGAATCATCGATCGGCTGCCTCCTGCACACACTCTCCCTACTGGGGATTGAGCCCCCCAACCTGGGCATGTTCCCTGACTGGGAATTAAACTGTGACCTCCTGGTTTATAGGTCCATGCTCAACCACTGAGTCACACTGGCCAGGCATTTCGTTATGTTTTCATAGGAAGGAATTAGCAAAGGTGTAAGTTGAAGAGGACAAGAAATTTGGTTGAGGTAGGAAGGTTTCCAGGATATAGCTTATCAGCTTCTCCCCTGCTTTATGATAGAAATTCATTCAATTTTTACTTTTCTTAGTGAAATTGTGTTTTGTTCTGTCAGTGTCAGATTACCGTCTCTTCTGGCATTTCCTTTTAGAAATTTACAGGCTTGGAATGTGATTATATTATTCTACCTTCTCTTTTAATAAGAAAGTTCTTCGGGATTTGTAAAGATGTGAACTTCTTTGAATGTCTTCTAAAACTTGCTCTGGAAGGAGTTATGTATATCACTTGAAGACAAGTGGTTATTTTTATAATTTAGCTTTGTACTGTATATTTTCAACATGTGTTAAGAAACTTATGAAATATTTTTGATCATGCTCCTTTAAGCTACTTATTATACTGAATCCATACATTATGGTCTTCATGGATCTTCATGAGTGTTTGCAGTTTATGTTGACAATTTATCTTACCCTTAAAGGAATTGGAGAAAAGCTTTTGTTAGCATACTTAGGTATTTATTTACTTATTTATTTTTTTCCTTTAATTGATGAGAGAGAGAGAGAGAGAGAGAGAGAGAGAGAGAGAGAGAGAAATATGGTTGTAAGAGAGAAACATGGATCGGTTGCCTCCTACATGTGTCCCACTAGAAATCGAACCTGCAACCTGAGCATATGTCCTGACCTGGAATCAAACCTGCCACCTCTCTGTCCATGGGACAATGCTCCAACAAAATGAACCACACTGGCCAGGGCTTAGGTCTTTTTGTTGTTGTTGTTGTTGTTAATCCTTACCTGAGGATATTTTCCCATTGATTTTTAGAGAGAATGGAAGGCAGAGGGAGAGACAGAGGGAAACATTGATGTGAGAGAGACACATCGATTGGTTGCCTCCTGCATGCACCCTGACCAGGGCCAGGGAACCTGCAACCAAGGTATGTGCCCTTGACCAGAATCGAACCTGGGACCCTTTAGTCCGCAGATCGCCGCTCTATCCACTGAGGGAAACCGGCTAGGGCAGGTCTTTTTTTTGTTTTTTAAAGATAAGCCTTGATAGAGTTATTTTGGAATGGGATGCAAATCTTTTTACCCAGTGGTTTGGTTTACTAAAAAAAAAAAAGAGAGAAAAGAAACCCTTAAGTTCCTTTAATCATAGTCATTCTTGTTTCTTTCTCCAGTTGTTCCTCATAAACTCAAAGAGAACTTTCTGTTTCTTGTCATAATTTCTGTTTATACAGAAGTATTATGGTACAACCTGTTCAGTTGGAGGTGGTCTGTATTTATATTTTAAAGCCCCCTTTTCCACCAAGTTAATTAGATCTATTGTTTTCTTTTCCCAAAACTACAATTAGTTACTGGTAGATAAAAATTTTGTGACCAGTTTTTGTCAGAATGTATTCATGTGCCCAGTCTGTGGCAGTCTGCCAAAGTGATGTGGTAAGAAAAAAAAAAACAGGTTAAGGAAACCAGGAGACCAGGGTTTAAGTCCTATGCTTACTAGCTTACTAGCTGAGAAGTCTTCTACAGATTATTTAAGGAGGAAGGTTATAGGGAAGGTTACTGTCCTTTATTGAGAATTTACTATGTCATGTTCTTTACACGTCTTTAACCTCATTTAATACTCATAATAGTCCCTTAAGGTATATTTTATTTTCCCCATGGATACTGAGAGTAAATAATTTGACCAAGATCACACAGCAGGTGTATAGCAGAGCTGGACTTCAAATCCAAGGTTTTGAAGGCTTTTATGAGTCTTGAAATACAGAATGGGAAAAATGATAGTTCCACCATAATAGTTATGTTGAAAGTGTACATGAAGCTGTTTGAAAAGATAAAGTGCTCTTCAAATGTTAACTTCTGTGCTATCTTATAGCAACAATGAACACATGTCAATTAGGTTCTTGGACAACTTGTTTCTTTCAAGGCAGCTTTAAGCTTGACAGTTAAGGAGGATAGAGGTGATAAACATTGAACGAGCTTACTGATGTGGAAAGGAGTAAGTGCTTGGAAGTGCTAATGAAAGATGAGTTTTAGGTGCTGCATGTTTAGCTGGAGTGACACCAAGCATATTTACTCTCTCCTACTTAGTCCTGGCTTGTGTGTCTAGATTAGTATAGTATCTTTTTCAACTTGTCCTGTCTCTTCCTTTCTTCTTATCTCACTTCTCTACCTAAACTTTTTCCTTTCTTCATTGAGTTTTTTAAAAATCCTCATTGGAGGATATTTTTTATTGATTTTAGAGAAAGAGGAGGGGTAGGGAAGGGGAGACAGAAACAGATTGGTTGCATCCCATACCGTACGGTGCCCTGATGTACCACTCCCGGACTTAGGAATGTGCTCTGACCAGGAATGAACCCCACAACCTTTTTGGTGTACGGGACGACACTCCCACCAACCCAGCCACCTGGCTGGAGCTTCATTGAATATTTTCTTGTACTGTGTTTATTCCTGAGGTATGAAATATATGCGTATCAGACCTCTGGAACTCTTTCTTTCTTTTTTTTTTATTAAATATATTTTATTGATTTTTTACAGAGAGGAAGGGAGAGAGTATAGAGAGTCAGAAACATCGCTGAGAGAGAAACATCGATCAGCTGCCTCCTGCACATCTCCTGCTGGGGATGTGCCCGCAACCCAGGTACATGCCCTTGACTGGAATTGAACCTGGGACCCTTCAGTCCGCAGGCCGACACTCTATCCACTGAGCCAAACCGGTTTCGGCAGAACTCTTTCTTGATTATGACTATTTTGTCCCTTACCGTTTCAGACTTTTTGTTCATCTAGAATTTATTGAATGCTCATTAGATGTTGGAATAGAAGGGTAGACATGATGGTTCTTGCTCTTATGAAATTTATTCCAGTGGGGAGCAGAGTTGACCAGATATCTGATAAAAATTGAAATTTAGACTGTGTTTTGAAGGAAACAATCCAGGGCTGACAGAGAGAGAGATGAAGGAGTAAGGAGTGTTCACGGGGATTGGAGTTGTCAGTTATGGCATACTTAATCCCTTGAAAAAGTTGTAATTACAACATCCCATGATTCGGTAAATTATGGTTCCCTTGCTGCCATAGAAGTCTTCATTTAAGATTGCTACATGTAGCCATGACCGGTTTGGCTCAGTGGATAGAGCATCGGCCTGTGGACTGGGGGGTCCCAGGTTCAATTCCGGTCAAGGGCAGGTACCTTGGTTGTGGGCACATCTCCAGTGGGGAGTGTGCAGGAGGCAGCTGATCGGTGTTTCTCTCTCATCGATGTTTCTAACTCTCTATCCCTCTCCCTTCCTCTCTGTAAAAAATCAATAAAATATATTTAAAAAAAAAGATTGCTGCATGTAATATTTGTCTATTAATATATGACGACACTGGATTTGCCCTGGTAAAGGATGATTATGGTTTATAAATATCTAACATGCTTGATTAATGAGTTTAATATTTTAATTCTGTTTTTCCCCTAAATATACTTTATTGATTTTTTACAGAGAGGAAGGGAGAAGGATAGAGAGTTAGAAACATTGACGAGAGAGAAACATCGATCAGCTGCCTCCTGCACGCCTCCTACTGGGGATGTGCCCACAACCAAGGTACATGCCCTTGATTGGAATCGAACCTGGGACCCCTCAGTCTGCAGGTTGACGCTCTATCCGTTGAACCAAACCAGTTAGGACAATATTTTAATTCTTATGTGATCTGCATTTAATTAGTTTTCTCATTATTTTTTTTCTAAATAACTATCTTTTGGAGTGGAGTTTATGAATTTTAACCGTAGATGTATGCCTTCAGGTGTATTTGTAGCAGGTAATAAGCTGAAGTGCCTATATGAGGGGAAAGATTTAGGAGGATTGTCTTGAAATTGAGGGAGGGAAAATGTAGGCATCTGCTGAGTGTGTATATAATAATATTTATAATCTCGTTTGGTGCTTTCCAAGAAGTAAAAGTATATTGCAGCCCTAACTGTGGATAGAGCGTTGGCCTGCGGACTGAAGGGTCCCGGGTTTGATTCCAGTCAAGGGCACATGCCTGGGTTGCAGGCTTAATCCCAGCAGCGGGTGTGCAGGAGGCCGCTGGTCAATGATTCTCTCTCATCATTGATGTTTCTATCTCTCCCTCTCCCTTCCTCTCTGAAATCAATAAAAACTTTTTTTTTTAAATAAGAATTTTGTAAACATTTGTTTTGCTGCTGCTTATTGGACTCTTTCTTTTTGTGTTTAAAGGGTACCTCTTTATTTTATTTTTTACAGATTTTAACATTTTATTATTATTTTAAAATAGGTTTTTATTGATGTGAGAGAGAGATTGGGAAAGAAACGTCCATGTGAGTCAATTGGCGCCTCCAGCATGAATCCCATAGGTGACCAAGCCAGCAACCTGGGTATGTGCCTGGACTAAATGGGAATCGAACCCGTGACCTTTCAGTGCACGGGATGACTCTCAACCAACTAAGCGACACCAACTAGGGGCTTATTTATTTACTTTAATAGAGAAAAGAAGAGGGTAAAAACTGAGCTTTGGAATATGGCAACAATTAAAAATTGGGCAAATGGGGGAAAATCAAGGATTTTGTGAAGGACATCCAGTGAGGGGACAGAAAAATCCCAACAGTGAGACACTGAGGGAAGTTAAGGGGAAAAATAGTTTTAAAAGTAAGGAAACTTGCCCTAGGCCTAGCTGGTTTGGCTCAGTGGATAGAGCATCGGCCTGTGGACTGAAGGGTCCCATGTTCGATTCTGACCAAGGGCACATGTCCGGGTTGCAGGCTTGATCCCAGTTGGGGGCATGCATGAGGCAGCCAGTCAGTGATTTTCTCTCATCATTGATGTTACACGTATCTCTCGCTCCCTTTCCCTTCCTCTCTAAAATCAATAAGAATATATATAAAAAAAAAAAAAAAAGAAAGGAAACTTGACCTGGCCACCGTGGTTCAGTGGTTGAGAATCAACCTATGAACCAGGAGCCCAGGAGCCTGTTCCACCCCCGGTAGTGGGTGTGCAGAAGGCAGCCAATCAGTGATCCCCTCTCATCATTGATGTTTCTCTCTCTTCCTATCCTTCCTCTCTGAAATCAATAAAATATGTTTTTTTAAAAGTAAGGAAGCTTGTTACTTGTTTGCATTTCTGCTGAGAGGTCACTTTAGATAAAAATAGAAAATTGACATTTGGCTTTGGAAACGGACATCATCAGTAATCTCTATAAGTGATCTCGATGAGGGAAGTCAAAACTGGATCAGAGTAGGCTGAGAAGTAAATGTGAAGTGAGGAAGTCAGAACAAGCACTATAGAGAGTGGAATCATATATTTTCTTTTTGTAGAATTAACAGGTAGATTTCACATTTTTTGATTTCATCATTTGTTCATTTCAGCTTCCCAGGATAAAACATGCTTGTATTCTTCCATGAACTAAAATTACTTTGTTTTAGGTATATATGCCAATGATATAGTGAAACATCTGAATTTTTGCTGAGTTGAAGAGGATTAATACACATGTTTGTTTTGGAGAGAAAATTGGAGTATTTTAGTCTAGCTGACCAGTGAAAATGGGGCAGAAAAGCATAGTCTTCCCAAAACTCTATAATGACAACATAGTGGCAACTGACTCTGAAGCCAAGCAGTCTGGGTCCAAATGCCAGCACCACTACTTACTTGCTCTGTGACTTGGACAAGTTACTAAACCTCTCTGTGCCTCTGCTCATCTGTAGAATATCATTTATTTTATTTATTTTTTTTAAAAAAATATATTTTATTGATTTTTTACAGAGAGGAAGTGGGAGGGATAGAGAGTTAGAAACATCGATGAGAGAGAAACATCCATCAGCTGCCTCCTGCACACTCCCCACTGGGGATGTGCCTGCAGCCAAGGTACATGCCCTTGACCGGAATCGAACCTGGGACCCTTCAGTCCGAAGGCCGATGCTCTATCCACTGAGCCAAACCGGCTAGGGCTGTAGAATATCATTTAGTTGTGAGAATTAAATGAGTATATATGTAAAGAGCAGCACATAGCACTTTATATGCTAGTGACCTTGAGGCTAAATGGAATCTACACTAATAAAAGACAAAGATGCTAATTGCCCATCCCTTTGCTATGCCCTAAGCCACACCCACCAGCCAATCAGAGCGACTACATGCAAATTAACCCGGCAAGATGGCGGCCGGCAGCCACCGAGCTGAGCTGGGGCAAGCAGGAGGCTTGGTTGTCTGGGTGATGGAGGGAGCCAAGCTTCCCGCCTGCCCTGAGCCGGCTGTGGCCTCCACTCATGGCAACAAAGGTTC
>NW_006296627.1:4093670-4137612 GCF_000327345.1 Myotis davidii | reverse complement strand
CTGCCCAGCCCCAAGCCAGGCTGATGGCTGCCAGCACAGCGGTGGTGGTGGGAGCCTCTCCCGCTTCCTCAGCGGCTCTAAGGATGTCCGACTGCAGCTTAGGTCTGTTCCCCACTGGCAAGTGGACATCCCCCGAGGGTTCCCGGGCTGCCAGAGGGATGTCTGAGTGCCAGCTTAGGCCCAATCCCCCAGGGAGCGGGCCTAAGCCAGCAGGTGGTCATCCCCCGAGGGGTCCCCGACTGCGAGAGGGCACAGGCCGAGCTGAGGGACCCCCCTGAGTGCACAAATTTTTGTGCACCGGGCCTCTAGTATTATTATAATAAGATAAAGATTATGTGATGCTTAGATTGAAGTTTAGTAAACTTGAATAGGAAATAGTAAGTTAAAGCAGCATATATATCCCTCCTTCCCTTCAGTGCTCTTCAGATTAAAGTAAGAGGATGAGCCCTTAACTGGGAAAGAGAAACCTAGAAAGCAAAAGTGTCTGAAAGAGTTCCAAATATAAGATAGATGGCAAAATTTTGAGGATTTTGTAATACATGCAGTAAAACAGGCCAGAGCTATTTTAGGAACAGAAAAACATTTCTTTACAAAACAGGTAGAAAATGTTGTTAGCATCTGAAACTTACCTTCTATTTAAACTGTGATTTACTATACATTTGTACTATGGCAGCGGTTGCGAGGCCCAAAAGGTTGGCAACTGCTGTACTATGGTGCTTAAAGGATTTTTTTTTTAAAGCCTCAATGGAGGATATTTTTTCCATTGATCTTTAGAGAGAGTAGGAGGGAGAGAGAAACATCAGATGTGAGAGAGACTTGTCAGTGGGTTGAACCTTCAACTGAGGTACGTGCCCCTTGAATGGGAATTGAACCTGAGATCCTGCAGTCCCAGGGTTGACACTCTAACCACTGAGCAAATTGGCCAGGTTGATGCTTGAAGGATGTTGAAGTTGACTAAAGGCATGAAAAATAATGATATTTAGGGAAAAGTCAAAGCTATCAGATCTCCTTGGGTAAACTTCTGGAAGAATGAATATATATTTTTGCATAGTGGTAAAGACAAAATCCAGTGGAGTTGGTTTTTTATTACTCTGATCTCTTTATGACATTACTAGAGGCCTGGTGCACAAAATTTGTGCACTCGGGGCGGGGTGGTCCCTCAGCCTGGCCAGCACCCTCTTGCAGTTCTGGAGCCCTTGGGGTACAAGGATAGAGAATTAAGCAGGACTGTGTCCAGGAGTTTGGATTTTTTTTCTAAATATAATTGGAAGTCTTTGAAGGTTTTAAGAATGCATGTTGTGACCTAGTATATGATTTTAAAAGGTTACTCTGGCTACATTGTGGAAATTTTTGGGAAAGAATTTGGAAATTATGGAAAATTTGGAAAGAGAAGAAGAGGGGGAAGTATGATAGGATGTTTCATGGTGGTCCAGACAAAAGATGATGGTTTGGATTTGGCTATAGGCAGTAGAGATGGAGGAAAGTAGAAAGATTCAGTACATATTTTGGAATTAGGACAGGCAAGACCTAATGGTGGATTGGATATGTGGGAAGAGGAGGGAGGTGTCAAGTATGATTCCCAGATTTCTGGCATGAGCATCTGGGTAGATGAAGTTGCCATTTCTGAGATGGAAACACTGGAGGAGGAGCAGATTTTGACTAGAGTTGGGGAGTGGGATGAAGACCACAATTTTAGTCTTGCTAAATGTGAGATGTGTGAAAACATTCAAATGGAGACCTAAAAAATGGTGCTGGAAATAAATCTGGATGCTCTTGGTATATAGGTGGTGTTTACAGCCAAGGAAAATGGAGGATATTACCTAGAAGAAAGGTATGTATAGACTAGGACAGTGGTCGGCAAACTGCGGCTCGCGAGCCACATGCAGCTCTTTTGCCCCTTGAGTGTGGCTCTTCCACAAAATACCACGTGTGGACACGCATGTACAGTGCAATTGAAACTTGTTGGCCCATGCGCAGAAGTCGGTATTTTGTGGAAGAGCCATGCTCAAGGGGCCAAAGAGCCGCATGTGGCTCACGAGCCACAGTTTGCCGACCACTGGGCTAGGAAGAGAGGAGTGGACAGGACCCAGCTCTAAGGAATTTAAGAGAAAATCTCAGAAATGGAAAGAGGAGCATGTTGCAAGAAGGAAGTGATCCACCTGTATTTTGTTATTTTAGCAACACAGATCATTGATGGTCACAACAAGAACAATGTTGGAGGAATGTAGGGCCAGAGGCCAAATTGAAGTGGTTTAAGAAGTGAGAAGGGAGGAAGTAGAGAAATGGTCTGTATACTTTGATTATTAGCATGACTGTCTCTCCATAAGAAGTAATACTTTAAGAAGAAGTAATATAATATGGTCCGTGATGATAGGAACAATACATTATCATTTTTGTGTTCGTGGTTGCTTAGCCTTGGTGTCTTGCTCCTAGCATTCTTTAAAAAAAAATTGATGTAACACAAAATTGGCCATCTTAAAGTGAACAATTCGGTGGCATTTAGTACATTTACAGTGTTGTGTAACTGCCATCTCTGTCTAGTTCCAAAACATGTCCATCACTCCTCAGTAAAGCCCCTTTCCAATTAAGCAGTTTCTTTTCATTCTTCCTTTCCATCAGCAACTGGAAACAGCAATCTGCATTCTGTTTTTATGGATTGATCTGTTCTGGATATTTCATATAATGGAATCATATAATATGCATATAACCTTTTGCATATATATATATAAACTCTGCTTATCCTTTCAACCACATTGAACACTTGACTATTGTTTCCACCTTTTGGATATTGTCAATATCCAAAGTGCCATTGTAAACATTGTGTGTACATGTACTTGTTTTCAGTTGTTTTGGGTATATACTTATGAGTGGAATTGCAGGGCCCTAGTGTGTGTGATTTGAGAGTTGTTGGCTGGGCTTAGATTGGGATTGAGAATCTCTTTCCTGTATGTTTAATTTTTTGAGGAACTGTGTTCTCCTAACATACTGGTTTTATTATTTGCATTTTACTGATGGCATAATTGAGGCATAGCATCTGCATTGTTTTAACTTCCTGTCATCTTCAGAGCAAGTCAGTGATGGAAGTAGGAATTTAAGACTTAATGATGTTCTTTGTCTAAGGTGACCCATTTAAAGCCATGTTGAATTTACATGAGGCTGTTTGAAATGGGCTTTCTATATTTTATATTCTCTTGAAGAGATATTGTTCAGGTGGTGTTAAGCAGATGTTCTCTTTCCGTAGAGGACAAGACAAGAGGGGATATGTTTTAATTGCAATTGAAGGGATATATGTTACAAATTAGAAAGAACTTCCTGACTGCAAGATCCTGGAATGTTACCAAAACAGGTTGTGAAATAGCTTCCCCAAAGACTTAGTAACCTATCTTTCTAGGATGATTTAGGTTTGGGCTTGTTGAGAAATGAGGGAGATATGAAAGATTACTTGCTGAGGTCCCTGGTAACCCTAGAACATAATTGTTTGGTAGTTAATCAAAACAGTATTTCTTGCCGGAACCGGTTTGGCTCAGTGGATAGAGCGTCGGCCTGCGGACTGAAGGGTCCCAGGTTTGATTCCGGTCAAGGGCATGTACCTGGGTTGCGGGCACATCCCCACTAGGAGATGTGCAGGAGGCAGCTGATCGATGATTCTCTCTCATCGATGTTTCTAGCTCTCTGTCTCTCTCCCTTCCTCTCTGTAAAAAATCAATAAAATATATTAAAAAAATAAAAACAAAACAACAACAAAAAAAAAACAGTATTTCTTGCATTTTAATGAGTATATTATCATTTTCCTTACAAAGAAATAATAAAGAGTAGGTGAATTGCTCAAGGCCTCCTGGTAAAATAGAATATTAACATTCTGAATCTTATGCTGAGGGATGTGTTCTTTATCATATGTGTTATTCATGGCTCTATGGTATACTTTTAAATTTTTATTTAAAATTTGTTTTAAATTTATTGATTTTTAGAGAGAGAAGAAGAAGATAGAGATTGGTTATTCCACTTATTTATGCATTCAATTGGTTGATTCTTGTATATGCCCTGACTGGGGATCGAATGTGCAACGTTGGCATATTGTGACAATGATCTAAC
This sequence comes from Myotis davidii, assembly GCF_000327345.1. Taxonomy (NCBI): domain Eukaryota; kingdom Metazoa; phylum Chordata; class Mammalia; order Chiroptera; family Vespertilionidae; genus Myotis; species Myotis davidii. The sequence continues at coordinate 4,133,520 of NW_006296627.1, read as the reverse complement.
CAACTGAGCTACCCAGCCAGGGCTATTAAACATTTGTTTGTATGATATTATTTTTATTATGATTTTCTTCCTAAACCATGGGGATCAAAACCAACATCTGTAGCTTCTATAGCAGGGGTGGGCAAACTTTTTGACTCGAGGGCCACAATGGGTTCTTAAACTGGACTGGAGGGCCGGAACAAAAGCATGGATGGAGTGTTTGTGTGAACTAATATAAATTCAAAGTAAACATCATTACATAAAAGGGTATGGTCCTTTTTTTTTTTTTTTTTTAGTTTTATTCATTTCAAACGGGCGGCCCGCGGGCTGTAGTTTGCCCCCGGCTGTTCTATAGGGTATATGTGATTTGAGATTTGTTGACTGGGCTTAGATTCAGATTGGTAATCTCTTTCCTATAAAAATTAATTTGGTTTCCTATTACACACATAGAAATGGGAACACATTACCAATAACAGGCTAAGATAATAGATTTTTAATTACTAGTTTAGGACATGCCAGGTTAAAATCACTTAGATGAAGGTGTACGTGATGTAAACATATTTTTTTTGTGGTGCCTGGAGAAATAGAAACCCTGAAGATGGGCAAATGAACATTAGATTCTGTTGCAGAACATGAACCTAAAAATATTCATTAAGTGCAATATTAAGTTTCCAGTTTAAATGCTTCACTCAGGAAGTACCAATGTTAAGGTGCTTAGAACAGCATTAACTCATTCAATCCGGTATTTAGGGTCTACCTTAAGGTATCTCTAAGAGATCTCTTATCTCATCAAAATTGGCTTTGAGGTCCAAGAGCTGTTGACTGGGAAGCTAAGCTGAGTTAGGTAGTATTATCATTGGTGCCTTTAATAAAGGATCTATTAGGTTTGTTTATTTTAGTTGAGCTATGGGAGTATTTACTTGTTTCCTGATTTGAAGATATCATCAAATACATGTATTAAACTTTCTTTTTTTTTTTTAATTCTCACCCAAGGATATTTTTCCATTGATTTTTAGTGAGAGTGGAAGGGAGAGGGAAGGACAGAGAGGAACATCAATGTTAGAGAAACATATTGATTGGTTGTCTCTTGCACGAGCCCCTACCAAGACCCAGGTTGCCAAGACCAAGGTATGTGCCCTTGATCCAAATTGAACCCGGGACCCTTTGGTCTGCAGGCTAATGCTCTATCCACTGAGCCAAACTGGCTAGGACTTCTTTCTTTTTTAAAATATATTTTTATTGATTTCAGAGAGGAAGGGAAAGGGGGAGAGAGATAGAAACATCAATAATGAGAGAGAATCACTGATTGGCTGCCTCCTGCAAGTTCTACACGGGAATGAGCCCAAAACCTGGGCATGTACCCTGACCAGGAATTGAACCGTGTCCTTCTGGTTTATCAGTCGATGCTCAACCACTGAGCCACGCTGGCTGGGCTGTATTGAGCTTTCTTGAATTGGCAACAACTGTTACCTCCACAGGATAAAAGAGAGGGGATCCAACTTTTGAATATTTACCATATGCTGGTAATTTTATATTTGTTCTATGTAATATTCATTACAGACCTATTAAGTGGATGGTGATATATCTTGTAAGATTATATAAATGGTGAATGGCAAAGCTGAAATGGAAAAGACAGTCTTCTGTTTCAGGCTAGTGCTTTTTAAAATTATGTTCTTTATTCTTTTCAAAAAATAAATTTTTATTGATATTAGAGAAGAAGGGAGAAGGAGAGAGAGAGACTGGGGATCAAGTCTGCAACCCGGGCATGTGTCCTGACGGGGAATCAAATGCTCAACCACTTAGCTACACCGACCGGGTGATTGGAAGTCTCTTAATCTCATCCAACTAGGAATGAAACTCACAACCTTTTTGGTGTATGGGATGGTGCTCCAACCAATCTAGCCACCCAGCCAGGGGAAGGCAGGAATGTTCTTGTTCACTCTGGTATCCTTAGTGCCTAGAGTACATAGTAGATGGTCAATAAACACTGGACTATCATTGCTTTTGCATCCCCTATCCCTTTTAAGTGTTTTTTTATTTGGAAAGTTGGGGAAATAGAATCCAGCTGCTAGTCAGAGTTTAAAGTGACTAGGATCTTAAATCCAGTGTCTTATTTTGATTGGCTGAGAAATGTGATTGGCAAGGTGGAGGGGCATCTGGAACTTTTAGCAGAAGAGCTCCGCACTTAATAATTTGACTTCTTTTCCTGAAGCCTTGAGGGAAACTTTTCCTTTCCCTATTCTAGTCAGCCAAGAACCTGACCTGGGCTGACTTTAACATTGGAGAACACTGAACACAGTATCTGCTGAGCCAAGGACTGGGAGTCAACCTCTGATAGTATCTGAGGGGAAAGCCTGAATTCAAATCCTGCTTTGGCGACTGACTCATGAACCTACATGAATTTCTTAGCCTCTTCCAGGTTTTATTTTTATGTGGCTGGTGAGTGTTCTCATCTGTCCTGGGACTTTGAGGATCCTTGGATTAATGTTCTTAAAGCTTTTTACAATACTGTTGCTGTGGTTCCCGGGGTTTTTCCAAGAATTGTAGGGTGCAGTGTGCTCCAGGGAGGAGGGTTGGACTCTTTCGCCCCAAGACTGTAGAGAACAGAAAGATGTAATCCTTTGTGATTTGGCTCTACTTTAGTCTCCTAATACTGTTGGTGGATGAAAGGTATGTTGTTGCGTAAGTCGTTAGGCCCATATGCCTGAGGCAGCTGGGGTCGGTTCCCATTTCTGGAGTTAAATTGTTTTTGCCTCTGAAATTTCTTTCATCAGAAACTACCTTTTCCCAAATAAAAAAAATTTCCAAAAGCTACCTTTTTTCTTTGCTTGCTAATAGAAGATCTCTTGCCAGTTTTGTGCACTTAAGAGTAGCCTTCCTGGTCTTGATTTGTTTGATAGCTTAAGACTCTAAACTTGACTTCATTTTCCTCTAGGTTCAGTAATTTCTTTTTTGTTCTTCCTTGAGTCTTCAGGGGTTCATGTTTCTTCCTGGATACCTCCTGAATAGTTTGCAGATAAAACATCATTTCTTTGCTTTAGCTGGTTTGGCTCAGTGGATAGAGCATTGGCCTGTGGACTGAAGGGTCCTGGGTTTGATTCTGATCAAGGGCACATGCTCGGGTTTTGGGCTCCAGTAGGGGACTTCTAGGTGGCAGCTGATCAGTGATACTCATCTTTGATGTTTCTTTTCCCGCTCCCTCTCCCTTCCTCTCTGAAATCAATAAAAATATATTTAAAAAATGAAGTCTGTTAAAAAATGTTTAGAAAAAACCCACAAAAATGTCATTTCTTTTTTCTTTATGCTTCTGGGATAAATGGGAGTACGGAAGATTGTCAATCTCTGATTTGGAACGTAAAGCTTTCTATTTCTAGTTTTGATCACAAACTTTCCTGTGATTTGACATTAGGTTACATCATCATAAGTTATTTTAGAAAGCCCTAAACCTAGTAAGTAAAATCTGTAGCAGAAAAATTGGTGCTTTTTATTCCCTTTATTATAATAACAGTAATTAAAATTTATTTAGTTTTGTATCCTCAAAGCATTTTGTAAAGTTGTTAGCCAATTTGTGATATACTGTGTAAAGTTCTGCCTTATTCTGAGTTTATATATAAAAAATGTTGGGAGTGGCCCTAACCGGTTTGCTCAGTGGATAGAGCCTCGGCCTGTGGATTGAAGGGTCCCAAGTTCAATTCTGGTCAAGGGCATGTACCTTGGTTGCGGGCAGCTGAATTGATGTTTCTCTCTCATTGATTCTAACTCTCTATTCTTCTCCCTCTCCCTTCCTCTCTTTATAAAATCAATAAAATATATATATATAAAAAGTTGGGGGTGGTAGTGGATAGGAGAACAAAAAGGTTACATTGCTTACTCAACTCTTGGTAAATTTGGGCTGACAATCTTTGTACCAGGTACTTGACTGATTATTACCTCTTACCCTGACTTTCTACATGGAGAGACCACTTGTTATTTAGAGTATTTGTAATTCTGAACATACTAATAAATGAGGTAGAGGGTGCAGTTATGTCTGTAAATATTTTATTTATGGGTTTTTGCTTTTAAAGGGACTGTATATAATATTGGTTGTGTTGGTTTTGATTCTATAAAATTATTTGCTTTCAGTTTGTCAGATACTTTCTGATTCTGTTTCATAGCCACTGTAGTTTCCTTTGTACTCTCAGAACTGTAGGTGCCAAACATCTTTGTGTGAACTTCCACTTATTACTCTGGTTATTGTTGGTTCCTAACTTGGCTGTTACTTTGAAAAGTAGTAATCCTGCCTCAAATTTTTGAACTCTATTTTTTCAAAGGTATTCCATGTCTCCCTTCAAAGACGTAGTTCTTTTAAGATAGAAGATGTAATACTTTCAGTCCATACATGGAGGAAAACTTGAAATTCAGGAAGAGTGTGGTTTGTCCAAGATTATGTAACAACTCAGTGGTAAAAAATCAGTTATTGGAACTTCTTAGTCTTACCTTTACCCATTAAATCACATCACATTTATATCTGGCATTCTAAAATGAAACCTCCCGTGTTCCTATCCCACTCTCAGAATATAAACACTGCCTCTGTACTTGTTCTAAATATGCTGTTTTTCAGCCTTGGCCTGGGGTGGTCACATTTTGGACTTGCATCCTATAGGGTGTCATTTGAAGTGTCCTGAAATGCCTTGTATAAAGTCCTGCTAATGAAAGCAAAACTGACAACTGCAGAAAACCCTGTGTATTTCAGTCCACGTGCAGTTTCTAAAAAATACCAGACCGCTTTCAGGCCTCTAATGAAAGGCCTGACATTTTGTGGTTAATTTGCCAGTTGTTTGGAGACCTTTACTTACGCAAGTGATTCTAGATTTAGTATTTAAAGGATTTTTTTTTTCCTTTTGAAGTGTTAACCTTGGGTTGAATCCAGTATATTATGGAATATATGTTGGTATCACATAACTGATATGAACGACTCTTAGTCTGCCTCCAGGAACATAGTGAAGTGGGAGAGATGCAGTAACTCGGATAAATTAGGTGATTGCACTCTGTGAGTCCCTTCCAGGTCTAAATTTTTAATTTATGTATTGATTTTAGAAAGAGAGAGGAAGGGAGAGAAAGAGAAACATTGATGAGTTGTTCTACTTATTTATGCTTTCATTGGTTGATTCTTGTATGTGTCCTGACTGGGGATCAAATGAGTTGTAACCAACTGAGCTACCTGGCCAGGGCATTTGTTCTGTTTTATGATTCACTTAACTTATGTACAGGTTGCCCAAATCTCATTTGATTATTTTTGCCACATAAATATACTTTATTTTCCTGAGTATATTCATTTTACTTTGTTGTCTGGTAACAGCCTTTGAAATGTTTCTTAGAAATCTGCTAGTCTTATAGGAATTTGTGGCATTTTGGGTCTCTGGGGTTTTATTATTTGGTGCGGGAAAACATAGTAAACTCCAAAGAGGATTGAAGACTAAGGACAACAATAATTAACAACTTCATTACTCTTTTTATTGGAGCCTCACAACAATCTGATGAAGCAGATACTGTGATTCCTGTTTTATACAGGAGGAAACAAAGTCTCAAAGAGGTTAAATAACTCGCTGAAAGTCATATAGCTAGAAGGTGGAGCAATACTGCTGGCATAAGATGATCACATTGCAAGGAGAACCTGTAAATCCAACTTTTACTTCCCACTGGTGATTTTTTATTAGTAATTGTAAAATATAATTACGTCCTAGAATTAAGCAGAGAAAATCTTTAAAGCTGATTTATTTTCCTAACTTTTTAGAGCGCTCAGTTATGTTATGGGAGGTGGGATGGGAAGGGGGTAGAATCTTGGCATTTGTGTTATGTATATAGGGTGGGGCAAAAGGTGGTTTATAGTTGTGAGTATGGGAAACAGTTTATTCTTGTATTATTATTTATTAACCAGGGGCCTGGTGCACGAATTCGTGCACTGTGGGGTCCCTCAGCCTGGCCTGCGGAATAGGGCTGAAACTGCCTCTCCAACATCCCCCAAGGGGTCCCAGATTGCAAGAAGGTGTGGGCCAGGCCAAGAGACCCGACCAGTGCATGATCGGGGCCAGGGAGGGACGCGGGAGGTTGGCCAGCCAGGGAGAAACCGCAGGAGGGCTCCAGAGTGTGTCCAGACTGTCTCACTCAGACCCAATTATCCAGACCCCAGTAGCAAGCTAACCTACTGGTCGGAGCATCTGCCCCCTGGTGGTCAGTACACGTCATAGCAAGTGGTTGACAGGCCTTAGCATATCATTAGCATATTACGCTTTGATTGACCAGCCAACCGGCCGACCACACACTTAGCATATTAGGCTTTTATTATATAGGATTATTGTATTATTTGCCATACAAACAACTGTATACCTACTTTTGCCCCACTCTATCGCAGTTGTGTACTTTCGGTTCTAATTGCATGAAGCTTTTCATTATTTGAAAATAAATTCTGAGGACTGTGTAAGGGCTTCACAAAAGCTGTTCTTGGCATCTTTTCTCTCAGTCTGGTTTAAGGGACAGATTGGGAAACTTTTTTCTTCCTTCTTTTTAAAAAGAGGAATGAAAAACACACTTGACTGACACTTCCTCCTCAGCTACAGGTCAGTGTGACTTTAGTTTGATTTAATTCCTTTTGTTCTTTTTTTAAAAAATATATTTTATTGATTTTTTTACAGAGTGGAAGAGGGATAGAGAATTAGAAACATCAAAGAGAGCGAAACCTCAATCAGCTGCCTCCTGCACACCCCTACTGGGGATGTGCCCACAACCCAGGTATATGCCCTTGACCGGAATTGAACCTGGGACCCTTCAGTCCGCAGGCCGATGCTCTATCCACTGAGCCAAACCAGTTAGGGCGGTCCTTTTGTTCTTTATAGAGAACCAAGTAAACATTCTTTTCAGGTAGCTGTAAGGAGTGTATCAGGAGAGTAGTCCTATATCCTTTTAAAGAAACACAGGCAAATATTTTTCTTCAGACAAAAGAAAAACTGTACAATTGTTTTAGTCCCTTTGACTTCTTGCCATTAGTCAGACTTTCTCTTGTTTGAACTTTCAGTGTGTTTAGGTCCCTGGGAATTGATAGACAAGCTCTTTGGTAATTCTGAGCTTTAGTTTTTTTTAGATTTCTTGGAAACTGGTATTTATAGCAGTTCTTATATCTTCCTTTTGATACCTGTGGAAACTCCAGGTTGCATCACAGTTTTCTGGATCAGTTGAAGTTTGTGACCTATATATTCTTTTTCCTTGTGAATTACACGAGGTCAAAGATCAGATTTCTTCTTTCTTTTTTTTGGAATTAGGCTGCTGCTGTTTTCACCACATGTTACAAGATTATAAATAGTTTAAAGTTGTTTCTTAGAAAGTACATTTATATTGCACTGTTAGGACAAGGGACCTTCAAAACTAATTTCTTCAGAAATTCTCTATATCAGGTTAAAGAATTATAGGTTCATAAAGAATTGTAGACTTAGTAAAGGGTTAAGGTGAACTAATGGGAACTGTATTTCTGCACCTTACTGGTTAGTAATTAAGCTGCAAGGCAGTTTCACTTCCAGACTTTTGGTTTTAAACCATGAGTTGTCAGAGTCACCAGGGAGATTGTTTCCGTCCAATTAGTTCATCCTTGGTTTATTCAGAAGGTTGGCTTACAGCATGTTGACATTTTCAGTGTACATAGGTATATCATGCACTAATGAGGGATGAGAGCTGTATCATGAGGATAAAGGTTAGGGTTTCTTCCTTTGTCACTTCTTAGGGAACTGTGCTTTGTATGTGACTAGGAACATGTGAGTTGTGTCTTTCCATAGAATCTTTCTTACTTTTTACATTTTAATATTCCAGGGAGAAAACTCCTTTCAGCACAGGCTATAAATATTTTTCCTTTTGAATATTTGGATGAATCTAGTTGTGTACATTTTTAGATTGCAGCCTTTCATAAAATATAAAGAGCCAATTTGTTGTTTGACTTTTTACAATAAGCATTTATTACTTAAATTTAAAAAGTAAAAAGAACACTGCATTTTCTAATTATGATATCACCTGTAGCCTCACCATCCAAAGATAACCTTGGTTATTATCTTTTTATATTTCTTTTATGTCATTATTCTCCAAGCTCTTTTTTTAAATAAAATTGGGATTATACCGTGTATATAATTTTGCATTCTGCTGTTTTCATTTAACATGTATTTTCATTTCACATGTATTTTTCACATCATTAAATATTTCAAAAATAAATTTTTAATAGGTAATACATTTCAAAAATTTAAAAATGATATAAAACAAACAAGCAAGGTGGAAGTCTTGCTTCCATCTCTGTTTCCATTCACCTTGTTCCTTCAGTTTCTAATAAGTGTTAAGTTATCCTCTTATTCAAAAGGTAGCATTACTATACTGAATACAGTGATCTGTACCTTGCTTCCTCCCCCCGCCCCCTCTTGGAGGTCTCTTGTTGTCATTACCCAGAGAATCTTCCTTACGTAGATTGGTCATTTACTACCTTTAGAGAGAGAGAGAGGAAGGGAGAGGGAGTGAGAGAGAGAAACATCCAGCAGAGAGAAATATCAGCATTGGTTGGCTGCCTCCTACATCCCCCCTGCCCGGTATTGAGTCTGCAACTCGACTGGAATCGAACTGGCAACACCTTGGAATGAGGTGCCACTCAACCACCAACCCATACCAGCTGGGCCATTTAATCCCTTTTAGATGGACACTTGGGTTGTCCCCAATTTTTGTTATTATAAACACTAAGAAAGAAGTAGTTATTAAAGGCCAAAAAGTAAGCATTTAATCTGCTTCAGTTATTAAGGGTCAGTTCTTTCCAGAATGCCAGCTAATAAATGTAGAAATAATGACAACATTAGAAAATCTGCCCCTAAGTGAAACAGTTCAAGAAAGAAGCATCGCCCTACCTGGTTTGGCTCAATGGATAGCCTGAGGACTGAAGGGTCCCAGGTTCGATTCCGGTCAAGGGCATATGCCTGGGTTGCGGGCTCGATCCCCAGTGGGGGGCATGCAGAAGGCAGCCAATCAATGATTCTCTCTCATCATTGATGTTTCTATTTCTCTAAAATCAATAAAATATATTTTTTTAAAAAGAAAGAAGCATCAATGACGGCTAAACCATTAAGCAAAAGGTTGAGGAAGAACAGATATTCGCATGGTGCCAAATGTTAGCCACAGATTATCATTGTAAAGGGAGAAATAGACCTTTTTTATAAAGAGAACTTTCTGGCTGCTACAAATCCAACTAAGTGATCATGTTTTGCCAAGTGATCACATAAGTTACCAAGCCTGACTAAGTGGGACAGTCTGAGAATATGTGCCACCTGATGTACTATACCAGGGGGTTCATAGTAGCATCACCTGTGAAGCATTCTCCAAAAAACAACCTAAATCTCATCAGTGGTTTTTAGACCTAACCTGTTTACAGGAAATATAAGGCATACTGAGGCAAGCTAAATGGCACTATGAAGGAACAATTAAATAGAACTAGGATGTTAGACATTCTGTAAGTCAACTATCTTGGTCTTTTAAAAAAGCTTGTGTTGTAAAAAAACACACACCAAAAAAACTTATGTTGTAAATAAACAAACAAAACCAACCAAAACAAAACTTAAGGCCATCTATAATAATAAAAGCATAATATGCTAATTAGACTAGATGTCCTTTCGAATGTCCTTCTGGATGAAGCCAGGGCTGCGAGGGAAGCCCAGGTCCCGGGTGCTGGAGAGAAGCTGGTGCAGACGGCCAGGAGAAGGAAGGCCTACTCTTGCACGAATTTCGTGCATCAGGCCTGTAGTTCTAGAATAAAAGAGACTAAAGAGACATGGCATCCAAATTCTATGCTTGAGTCTTGATTTAATTCTGGATTTTAAAAAAAGCCAACTCATTAAAGATGTTTTTTGGGGGGACAGTTGGGGAAATTTGAATGAAGACTGAATATTAGAATATTTGTGTGATAATAGTATTGTGGTTATGAAGCTAAATGTCCCTATTACTAGGAAATGCATAATGGGGTATATAAGGTTAGAGTGTTTTTCAGAAAATACAAACACACACATATATTGAGGGAGATAGATAAAGCAAATTTGACAAAGTATTAACAATTCTTGAGTCTGGTGAATAGTGCATGTTTCACTCTTTTAAAAACTTTTCTGTATATTTGAAATTTTCATAAGAGTTGAAGAAGCAGTGCTGCAATGAATAACATTTATATATATTATTTTGAAACACCATTTTATTGGGCTGCATATTTCATTGTATAGAGGAGCCAATTCTTTAATTTTTGTATACATATATATATATTTTGATGCTAGTTGACATCTTAGTAACACTTTCATTTTGTGACAGTTTTATGTTCTTAGGGATTGTGGTGGATGAGAAAAAGGAACTGAAAAGTTTTTCTCTCTTCTGTTCTTTACTTTGGAACTTTAGTGGAGAAGAGAAAACTAGAGTGAGAAAGGTACTCCAAAGTAGTCCTCATGTACTTACTTGCTTTTAGGTAGGAAGTAGAATGGCAGTTACTACTAAGAGCCATACTGCAGGTAATAGCCTCTTCAGATCTGTTATCTGTCCTTTAGTTTGGAGATTGCCCAAGTGAAAGAAGAAGGGGTGCCAGCGACTACGGTAGCAGCATGGCATAGAAGTCATATCTTATTTTTGATAAGTTTCTAGATCTCTTTATTAGTAGCAAAAGTTCTTCCTGTCTGATAAAATAAGAACAGAGTAACTGCTTTAGAGAATGGTCTGTTCTTTACATAAAAGGCTGAGCTGTGGAGGATATGAGCAGAATTTAAGGAAGAAATATTTTTGGAAGAAAAGTTTTGGGGAAAGGATCATTTCTGAGAAAGTGTCATCCTTTAAAATAAAAGCCTAATGTGCAAATTGTCCCCTCGACTGGGAGTTGGACCAGGGGGTGGGGCCGGCGGTGGCTGGGGGAAGAGAGGCGCCCCAAGCCAGCAGCCACTAGGGACCCTACCTGTGCATGAATTTCATGCACTGGGCCTCTAGTCTCTATATATAAAAGCCTAAGTGACCATTACGACGGAACGACTGGAACAACTGGTCAACCAGTCACTATGATGCACACTGACCACCAGGGGGCAGACACTCAACACAGGAGCTGTCCCCTGGTGGTCAATGCATTCCCACAGCCAACCTCCCAACCTCCCCCCGTCTGGCAGGCCCCGTCCTGCACCTGGCAGCTGGCAGGCCCTGGTTGGCTCAGACCCGATAGGCCTTGATTACCCAATAGGCCTTGATTGCCCGTTAGGCCTAAGGACCCCACCTATTTCATGCACCGGCCTCTAGTTAAATATGAAAAGAATACTTTCCTTTTTGGGCTAGATTTGTATTTGCAATGGGAAGCTTCTCTGTAGAAGCTTTGACATTAATGTTCATTGACATTAATGTTCATACTTTAGATTTCCATGAAGACAACTCACAAGGACCTGAATGGCCTCATTTTAGCTGCTTCAGCGTGTGGAGCTATTGCTTGCTCCTTCTCTTCCTGTGCCTGGTGTTACAGTGGCTGCTGAGCACCATGAAGGTTGTTCCAGAGAAAAATGCTGTCCGCATACTCTGGGGGCGAGAACGGGGCACTCGGGCCTTTGGAGCTCAGCGGCTTCTGCAGGAGCTGGTGGAAGATAAAACCCGGTGGATGAAATGGGAGGGCAAGGTAAGAAAAATGGTTACTTTGGACATTGGGTTTGTGCAGGGGTGACAGTAAAATGGGACCTTGAGTTGGGTTAATGACATAGAGTTGGGGTGTAATTTATTTTGTGTACTAGAATAGATATACTATGTAACTTAGGGAGTTTTTTTTAGAAAATATAATTTTTAATTGCTTTCAAAGAGGAAGGAAGAGGGCGGGAGATATAGAAACATCAATGATGAGAGAGAATCATTGATTGACTGCCTCCTGCACGCCCTGTACTGGGGACCAAGCCCACAACCTGGGCAAGTGCTCTGACTGGGAATGAAACTGTGATCTCCTGGTTCATAGGTTGGCACTCAACTACTGAGCTACACCGGCCGGGCAGGTAGGTGTTTTTTTATTTTTTTTAAATATATCGTTTTATTGATTTTAGAGAGGAAGGGAGAGAGAGTGAGAGGTACAAACATCAATGATGAGAATCATTGATGGGCTGCCTCCTGCATGCCCCCTTCTGGGGATCAAGCCCGCAACCTGGGCATGTGCCCTTGACTGGAATCAACCTGGGACCCTTTGGCCTGCAGGCCGATGCTCTATCCACTGAACCAAACCAGCTAGGGCCGGGCAGGGAAATTTGGTAAAACAAATTTGGAAGAACTTATGGGCTAGAAGTACCGTTTTTCTTTACAGTTAGACATTTTTCCTAAAGCTAATTTAGATTTGTCTTTCTCAATTTGTAGCTTCATCATGTCCAGTTTGATAATTTACTCTGTGAATACTAATCTAGACAGGTTTGTGTATTTTTGAGGTAGAGTGGGCCATAGTTTATAAATAATGTTTTTTTAACTTTTTCTGTTTGTTCCCCAGAGAGTAGAACTGCCGGATAGTCCACGCTCTACCTTCTTACTGGCCTTCAGCCCAGACAGGTACCTAGTACTTATCTATTACTTAAGACTTGTGATAGCATTGCTTTCTGTGTGTTTGACCTAACTTGATCCTCCAAGTCAAACCCCTAAAGCAGTGGTTCTCAACCTTCTGGCCCTTTAAATACAGTTCCTCATGTTGTGACCCAACCATAAAATTATTTTCATTGCTACTTCATAACTGTAATGTTGCTACTGTTATGAATCGTAATGTAAATATCTGATATGCAGGATGGTCTTAGGCGACTCCTGTGAAAGGGTCGTTTGACTGCCAAAGGGGCTGCGACCCACAGGTTGAGAACCGCTGCCCTAAAGGCTCTTTGAAGCATTGTATGAACAGAGCTTTGACAATGTATCAGAAAGGGAAAGAAAGTAGATGAGCAGTTATAACCATAAAAATAATAGGAATAAGCAAAGAACATTGAGGCACAAAACTTGGAAAGTTTTTCAATAATCATCCCTTGCATGTGCAGTATGGGCCACCAATGGTGTGATAGTTTCCCAGCTAGAAAAATATTCTCAGAAGTGGTTATGTGTCATTTGGGGACAGGGTGGAGAATTCAGAAGCTTTTAAAGATCAGAATATTTCTGCTGTTGGTAATGCCCAAGGTGTAGTTTTTTTTTGTCCTGGGATGAGGAATAGTATAAATTTTCTGTGTCACCCAAAGCTGATAGTTTGTTCCCCTCCCACATGCTTCACATTGACTTTGTACTCTGATTTCCTAGGACTCTCTTGGCCTCCACCCATGTGAACCATAATATCTATATTACGGAGGTGAAGACTGGCAAGTGTGTTCATTCGCTGATTGGACACCGTCGTACTCCATGGTGTGTCACTTTCCATCCCACCATCTCAGGCCTTATTGCTTCTGGCTGCCTGGATGGGGAGGTTAGGATTTGGGATTTACACGTAAGTATTTCCTTGTCTTTGGTATTCTCAGTTCAGAGACTTGTTTACCATTGGGTTCTTAATTCTGGAGGAGAGACTAGCCAGGTTCTTATCACGACATCCAAGTAAGTGGTAGTCTTTACCCACTTACATGATAGCAAGCCTAGCCTCCATTCTGTGATGAATACCCTATTTAACTGTTTTTCCATCCGTCCATGCTCTACCATGTGTTCAGGATGGATTTTTGTTGTCTTATAGCGCGGATTATACAGTACTCTGATTACGATCCTCAAAGCAATATGCTCCTGTCCTACTGAATGGCTAGTGGGTTGTACACCGTGTCATGCGCCAAGCTTGAGTTTTCCCAGGCTTCAGAAATAGGAGCTGTACTGATGCTCGTTGCTGATGACTTGTGAAGACTTGGAGAACTGAACTGACAGTAATATTTTTCTAATAAATTGGTGACACTGCTCGATCGCTGATTTTCTACATCATTTTACAGAGGACAAATTTAAAGTGTGCCCTGCCATAGTAATTTTACCTTAAATGTGGACCTTTTGAGAATTTGACATCTCAGTTTGCTGGCAGTTGGTAACCTGAGATTATTTGGGATTGGTTCATTCATAGGGTGGCAGTGAAAGCTGGTTCACAGATAGCAACAATGCCATTGCCTCTCTGGCTTTCCACCCTACGGCTCAGCTCCTTCTGATTGCCACTGCCAATGAGATCCACTTCTGGGATTGGAGCCGAAGGGAGCCCTTTGCTGTGGTGAAGACAGCTAGCGAGATGGAACGGGTCCGGTGAGTCCTCTGTCCACCAGTGATGTCTGGCATAGATTAGCATGGTAGAGAACATTTACACTTGGCTTTCACCTGGGAGACAGATTGTTATCCCTACAGCTCCTTCTGCCTTTTTTTTTTAAAGAATTTTTATTGATTTTTAGAGAGAGGAAGAGAGAGAAACATCAGTTGCTGCCTCCTCCGTGCCTGCTATCGGGGATAGAGCCTATAACCTGGGCATGTGCCTAACTGGGAATCCAACCGGCATCCTTTCAGTGCACAGGTTCATGCCTAACAAACTGAGCACACCGGCCAGGGCGCTCCTCCTGCCCTTTCAGCAGCTGGCCAGTCAGCTGGGAAGTAGTTAATTTTGTTCATTTCAACTGTTCATTATTGGCCTATCTTCTGGTCTTTGAAAACTTGGGTCATTAGAATCTTTTTTAGGTTCAAAGCTATCTGGGTTTGGAAGAGCCCCTTTTTGTGAGAGATCGGAAAGGTATTCAGGTTGTGGGTAGCTTGAGGGATAATTGTTCATCCCTAGTTATCTGTGTTTATCAAACTGCAAGAGGGAGATGTAAGTGTGCATCAAATATGCCAGTTGATATTTATTTAGCCCTCAAGATCAAGACACACATTGTCTGAATTAAAGCTGATGCAGTTTTCCTTTGGCTCTCTTGGCATTAGAATTGGATATAAGCTAGTCTAGTCTAACTTACAGACTCCGCTAGTTATTTGATGCTGAAACTGTTCATTGTCACCAGGACTCATGCTTCATGCCAGTGTAGCTTCCATATAAGGGAGGAACTGAACTTGTGGCAGAGTTTGGGAGCATTCTATGCTTTGCTATTATGATGAGCTCATAGATATGAGCAAATGTGTGCTTAATGTAGCTGCTTCCTGGAATGAAGTCTAGGTATTTTTTGAAATTATTTTTTTGATACAGATTCCCATATTTTGGCAAGTATAAGGAGAATGTGTGCTTATTTTTTAAACTAGTGTTGTAATTCTGATTGTATTAGACTTTAATTTTCAGTGCCCGAGTGTTTCTCTCCAGTCAGTATTCAAAACTAGCTTCAGACTGTATTCAAAGTTATAGCCATAATCATGATAGGGGAGTCAATTCTGAAACCCGAGTGATTCCATCATTAGAAGTAACCAGGCAGTGTTGGATAGATTGTCATTCATGTGCCTTTGGCTGGTTAACATTTTGCTTCTCCTCACTGCCTCTGTGTTATGAAGATGTCTTTTTTAAGAGAATTGGTGTGCCAGCTATACTCATTCAGAAATGTTAATTGGAAGGGAATAATTTAATACCATATGATGATTCTGAATCTGAAGCCAGTTCTCAGCACTTCAGAGGTGGAGTTGTTGCTTGTCTGTGAAAGTTTTTCTTGGATGATTATCAGTAACTTTTCTTGGTTTACCTAAAGGTTCTACCTAACTGTCTTGCTCTGCCTCCGTCCCACCTTGGTCCACACTGCAGGGTGATGATGAACCAGAGATCCCCATAGATGGAACAGAAATATCTCACTACCGACAGCGTGCCCTGCTGCAATCACAGCCAGTTCGCCGGACGCCTCTCCTCCACAATTTCCTGCACATGCTGTCCTCTCGCTCCTCTGGCATCCAGGTGGGAGAGCAAAGCACAGTGCAAGAGTCTGCTACCCCCTCACCCCCACCGCCTCCCCCTCAGCCCTCCATGGAGCGCCCCAGGACTTCCGCTTACATCAGGCTCCGACAGCGGGTCAGTTACCCCACAGCTGAGTGCTGCCAGCACCTTGGGATCCTGTGCCTTTGCAGCCGCTGCTCTGGCACTCGAGTTCCTTCCCTCTTGCCACACCAGGACAGTGTTCCCCCTGCTTCTGCCAGGGCTACTACCCCTTCCTTTTCTTTTGTACAGACCGAGCCCTTCCATCCCCCGGAGCAGGCCTCAGCAACGCAGCAGGACCAGGGCCTCCTGAACCGGCCGTCTGCCTTCAGTACAGTCCAGAGCAGCACTGCCGGCAACACGCTCCGCAACCTCAGTCTGGGTCCCACCCGTCGCTCTTTGGGAGGCCCTTTGTCTAGCCACCCTTCTAGGTATCACCGAGAAATAGCTCCTGGACTGACAGGATCTGAATGGACCCGGACAGTGCTCAGTCTGAACTCCCGCTCTGAGGCGGAATCCATGCCCCCGCCCAGGACCAGTGCCTCTTCGGTGACTTTGCTGTCTGTGCTGAGGCAGCAGGAAGGTGGCTCTCAAGCATCTGTGTACACTTCAGCCACAGAAGGGAGGGGTTTTCCATCTTCAGGGTTGGCAACTGAGTCAGATGGAGGGAATGGCTCCAGCCAAAACAACTCAGGCAGCATTCGCCATGAGCTTCCATGTGACCTGAGACGCTTCTTTTTGGAGTATGACCGGCTTCAGGAGCTGGACCAGAGCCTGAATGGGGAACCCTCCCAGACCCAACAGGCCCAGGAAATGCTCAATAATAACATTGAATCTGAGAGGCCAGGCCCCTCCCACCAGCCCACCCCACACAGCAGTGAGAACAACTCCAACCTGTCCCGTGGTCACCTGAATCACTGTCGTGCTTGCCACAATCTGCTAACCTTTAACAACGATACCCTGCGTTGGGAAAGAACCACACCTAACTACTCCTCTGGCGAGGCCAGCTCCTCCTGGCAGGTCTCCAGTACCTTTGAGGGCATGCCATCGAGTGGCAGCCAATTGCCACCTCTTGAGCGGACTGAGGGCCATACGCCCAGCTCCAGCAGGCTGGAGTTGAGCAGCTCTGCTAGTCCGCAGGAGGAGAGGACTGTGGGGGTGGCCTTCAACCAGGAGACAGGCCACTGGGAAAGAATTTACACCCAGTCCAGCAGAACTGGAACTGTATCACAGGAGGCCTTACATCAGGATATGCCTGAGGAAAGTTCTGAGGAAGATTCACTCAGGAGGTAAGCAGGCGCTTTCTGTCCTCTCTTACATCCCTTACTCTTCTCCTTATATCTCTTCCTTTAGTCCTACAGATGTTGTGGCTGCATCTGGAGCATCTGAGACCCATGCATTTGGTTTGGCTCTCCCTACTTCCATTGCATCTTCTTGGAAAATCATGCTCTCGTGGTGGAGAGAAGATAGGGCCTAGCAATATGTGTCAGTTGGCTCTACTAGCTCCTTTTCTGGTTAAGCCCTTGTTAACCTTAAAGGAGAGTGTAGATTAGGTTAGAGGGGCATGAGGAGTTGAAGAGGAGATAGAACCATTGATGTCCTCTGCCTGGCTTTTTTTAACTTCTTGAAGGATTGTATATTCGGGGCTATGAAACAAGAAAATGTCCCAGTATGTTTAGAAATTAGTAGTAAAAGAAAACCCTGCTTGGGCAGATTAGTGTATTGGGTCTTCTTTTGTGTTCAGCTCTTAAATCTGATCTTTTGGAGCAATGCAGCTTGACAGAAAGGAAGATAAAATATATGTTGAAGATAATTCATATTTTTTGAGATAAATATATTTTTTGGACAGCAAGTTAGTTGCTTAGTTAAGATTTTTTGAATAGATCTTCCAGATGGACATTTACCTCGGGGTGGGGAAGAAGAATAATTCATAGAAGGAAGGCCTCTCCATACTCAGATCGGCATCTCAGGCAACTGTTTCATGGAAGAAACTGAGTGGGTATAGTAAATAGCCCACCACATGTTCAAGGTGTGGCTGTGTGTGCATCTATCTTGATTTATTAGGGTCTTCTTTCTGCAATTCTGTAAAGGTCAAACCTAGTGTAATCACCAACTCCCAGACTCTGCCTTTTGGATCCAAGCAGCATGTTGTTCTGCATTATATCCTCTATTTAAGCCACTGAAATTTCTCTGACATAAGGTTCTAGCAAGGGAAGGAATATGGATTGTGCACATGATGTACTTGTTATTTTGGGAGGATGCTTTAGAGAGTTACCCAGTTAATAAGGACTTGTTGAATGGTTACAATTGTTCCAAAACTGTGCTAGGCACTGTGGGGAACCCAAAAGAAGCAAATACCCGGTTTTTGCCCACTGGGAATATACATTGTTATTGTAGAGGCAAGCCTTATTTACATGAAAGTATATAAAAAATGTAGGGAACTGAATGCTTTATTGTAAGTTTCTGAGATTAAATGTAGTATAATTTCAGAAAAAGGGAAGAATCAAAGAAAGCATTACAAAATCATGTCTTGAAAGATGGGTAGGATTTAGAGAGAGAGAGAGAGAACAGTCCATACTAGGGGAGGAAGGGCATGATGTATGCAAGACAGTAGGTGGTTCCTAAGGGGAACAGGGGAACTTGGTTGGACATAAAAGATAAAAAAATAGCGGTTGATTCTATGCCCATGTGATTGAGACCAATTCTGGATTAACATTTCCAAAATTCTGGCTTTGGAATAAAGTTTCCTCTTTAGGCAAGCCATTTTTTATTTATTTTTCCTTTCTTTTAACTTTTTTATTATGAAAGTCTTTAAACATATAAAAATGAAAAGTATAGTAAACATGATTTTAAAACATTAATATTTGGCCAGACTTCTTTCATTTTTGTCCCCTATCTAATCCCCCACCTAGATGTTATATAATTTGTCTGAAAATAATCCAACGTGTTTCTTGCAGCGGTTCTCAACCTGTGGGTTGCCACCCTTTCACAGGGGTCGCCTAAGACCATCGGAAAACACATATATAATTACATATTGTTCTTGTGATTAATCACTATGCTTTAATTATGTTCAATTTGTAACAATGAAATTGGGGGTCACCACAACATGAGGAACTGTATTAAAGGGTCGCGGCATTAGGAAGGTTGAGAACCACTGCAAGAAATGCTGTTCAAGAAAACTTTCTACAATGATGAGATGTTCTGTATTTGTGCTGTTCAGGACAGTAGCCACTAGCCAACTGTGGATCCTGTTCTTCCTCTTTGTCAGGAGAGCTGAGAAGGTAGCAAGCACAGTTCCTGACATACAGAAGGCATTCGAAAAGTTTGAAATGCAGCTAATGTTATCTGAGGATCTACATTTAAATTTTTAAACTTTAATTTAAATGTAATTAGCCACATGTGACTAAAATATTAATGATTACTTCTTTTTTAAAAAATATCTTTTATTGATTTTTTACAGAGAGGAAGGGAGAGGGATAGAGAGTTAGAAACATTGATCAGCTGCCTCCTGCACACATAGAAAAAGTACTATGTGTGCCCGCAACCAAGGTACATGCCCTTGACCGGAACCGAACCTGGGACCCTTCAGTCCACAGGCCAGTGATCTATCCTCTGAACCAAATCGGCCAGGACATGATTACTTCTTACTAAAGTTAGCCAATTTAAAATTCAGAAACTGGCCCAACCCATGTCACTCAGTTGGTTAAGCATTGTCCCAGGCACCAAGAGGTCAACGATTTGATTCCTAGTCAGGGCACATGTGGGTGTACAGGAGGTAGCTAATTGATGATTGCCTCTTAGGGATATTTCTCTCTCTCTCTCTTTCTCTCTCTCTCTCTCTCCTTCTCTCTCTCTCTCAAAAATCAATTAAAAAACCATTTAAATAAGTAAATAAAATCCAGAAACTGCCCTGGCTGGATGGCTCAATTGGTTGGAGTGTCATCCTGTACACCCAAAAGATTGTGGGTTCGATTTCCAGTCAGGGCACATGCCTAGGTCACTGGCCTGGTCTGTAGGTAGGGCATATGCAGGAGGCAAATGATCGATGTTTCTCTCTTTACAATCAATAAAAACATATCCTCGGGTGAGGATTTAAAAAATAAAATAAAATCCAGAAACTATTAAGGATCTACCAAAAATTTTTGTAGAGAAAAAGTACTATGTGTGTGGTTTAAACAAAGTTATAGCATTAAAAAATGTATATTGTAGAAAATGAAGTCCTTTGTCATCTTGTAAACAATTTTACATTTTAAAGAATTTAAAATATATAACAAATGCATGGTTATTGTAAAATTGTATATTAATACAGTAAGTTACATTATGTAAGGAATCACTTTTAGATGAGTGAGGATGAGGTATACCATGAATGCTGACATTCTACTAAAAAATGAGGTATATTTTAAAATTTATAACTGCACACCCTTTAAAGAAGGGCCATCACTTCCTCATGAATTGAATGGCTACATTCTAGTATAAGTCACTAAGACAAACAGGTGCTAATTGGCATCTTCTACTACTTCTAAACGGCCGTGACATTTTTGAGCTGATGATCACAGTACAGTACAAGCCCTTGCTTGATTTCCCCAGCAGATGTCAGTGTTGGGCTGCTGCTGCCACTAGTCTAGAATGGTAGGGGGGAAAAATGGTGTACACCGGCTACTGAAGGGAGAGGGTTTCTTCTTTGGCCTTGCAGTGGGGGAGAGACTAAAGAGGCATGTTTTGATCCTTGGTGCTTCTGATAGAATTAATAGTGTTACAAATAGTGAGAATATTAAGCAGCAGCGTGTATTTTAGTGTACCAGATGGTTTATGTTGCATAGACCTACGAGGCATGTCGCCTGCCAGCGGTGAAGTTGACATGCTTGTCAGTGATCCCAGTTAGGGAGGTTCACTATTAAATCCCAACAAGTGAAAGATCAAAATTGGACTAAATCTTCCCCAAATAAATTGTTTCTCCATTCTTTTTCTAGATAGGTAAGGCGTTAGGTCTGAAGTATTTAGTAAGATTGAGTGTGTTCTGAGAACTGTTGTCTTTGATTTTTACTTTTCCCTTATGATCAATGAAGATTGGGGAGGACATTGGTTACAGCATAAAATTTGGCCTAAAACATCGAAGGTTAGAGTTGGAAGCCCTCATTAGATTTCTAAGGGTGTTTTTTGTTTGTTTGTTTTAGACTTTTGTAAGGGAATTGCTTTGGAATTTGGAGCAATCTGAAGCCTCTTGAAGCTTCATAGGCCCACTAACTTGTTTGATCCTTCAGCTCTGCTCACATGGGGATGCTCCAGGGAACTTTCAGCAGAAACATCATTGATAGAAATAAATGGATACGTCTGCAGGGCTAGTTGTAGGTTCACAGAGGCAAAAGGAATCTAGAAATGAGGAAGGTACCAGTTTTCATAGCTTGATTATAATACAGAGTAGGATCCAACTTGAATATTTTTGTTGTTGTTAATCTCACCCAAAGATATTTTCCCATTGGTTTTTATTTTATTTTTAAAAATATATTTTTATTGATTTCAGAGAGGAAAGGAGAGGGAGAGAGAGAGAAACATCAATGATGAGAGAGAACCATTGATGAGCTGCCTCTTGCACATCCTCCACTGGGGATCGAGCTTGCAACCCAGGAATGTGCCCTTGACTGGAATAGAAACTGGGATCCTTCAGTTGGTAGGCTGACACTCTATCCACTGAGCCAAACCAGCAAGGGCTTCCCATTGGTTTTTAGAGAGAGTGGAAAGGAGAGGGAGAGACACAGCCCTGACCAGGGCCAGGAATTGAGCCTGCAACAAGGTACATGTCCTTGACCAGAATGGAACCCAGGACCCTTCAGTCCAAGGGTCGATGCTCTATTCACTGAGCCGAACTGACTAGGACCAACTTGAGTACTTTTTCTGTGCCACTGGCTTAACTGGTTTAAAGGGTTTATTTATCTAAAACCCTCCCAATTTCTTTGGATGGGGAGTATACATAATTTATTATTCAAAATCTAGCACAACTGTCACCCTTTCCTTTGGGAAACCTTCCCTGACTGTCCAAATAATCACTTCCTCTTCTTTGCTGCTTGTGTACTAGATACGAAATTGCACCTGTGGCAGAAAGTATTTGTTTCCCTTTCCTCCAGTGAGCTCTCTGAAGGCAATGACTCTGTCTGTATCCCTGTTGTACCTAGAACAGTGCCTGGCATGTAGTACGTGCTCATTAAATGGTAGTTGAATTGAACAAATGGGATTGAAATGACATCCCCTGTGATCCAGTATGTAGTGTAAGTCCTTTTTGTCCTTTTTAGTAAAAAAGAAAAAATAACTTCACTATATTATATATATATCCCTTTAGTCTCATAGAGAATTGTTGGCTCAATAAGTATGTGTTGAATAAATGGAGTGGCATTGCCTAGAGCAGTGGTTGCCAACCTTTCGGACCTCATGGACCACCATTGGTCCTCAGACCACTGGTTGGTGACTGCTGGCCTAGAGTACATAGAAGACACCTTTTATAACTTGAGCTCAGAAGACTGAGAACTTACTCCTCTGTTTCACTGTTGTGCTATATTTTAACTTGTATATTGGTTGTCCTGAAGCCTGTTATAAGTCTTATGCACTTGGTTATCTGTGCTTCACATTTACATTGGCTCCCACTGACAGACGACTCAATTCACCGGCCTCATATACAGCTTCCTCTTGAGACTATTTTGTTGGTCTTTGGCTTGACCTTTCAGTGATACTGATATGTCTGCTAATCAGTGCTGCTGTTGTGCTTTTCTCCTTAACGACTCTCTGCAGTCTCAATGATGGTATACTTGGTCTTGAAAAGTCTTGATAAAGTCCAAATTAAATTTGAATAAACCAAATTAAGTGTGAAGGTTCTATTTCCCATTTGTGCATTATGTTTTTTGTAGTTTCTGTGGAAGGCTTTCATTGAATTTGCTTAGAAGTAGCGTGTTTTGGGTTTGAAAAAGTGGGTGCTCATCTATTTTTGTTTTGGGGTCCATGATTTATTAGAATAAATCTTTTTGAGTTTTGAGATGATTTGGGTTTTATTTTTTGACAGGGGTGAGGGGCAGAATTCTTATATTAAGAGAGAGTTTTGCTTTTCCTCTAATTATGCCCCTAAAAAATTAGAATTATTGTCTTTGGTATTCAAGTTACAATAAACCCTTCCTAACTTTTGAGTGCTTACTCAGAAGTTTGGTATTAGAGGACAAAGAATAGGGAAGAATCCTTTGTGGTATGGATAAATCATGACTTGTTCCTGCAGTGAAAAGAGAGAACGAAGTATTGAGAAATCAAAAAGAAGACAAAGCTGATGGTGGAATTTAAGCAGCTAGTTTTAAGAGAGGTAAGGGAAGCTCGTGGAATGTAAACCCAGGCCTTGGAGGAAGCTGAGGTGTATGAAGAAGGGCTGCCTCTTCTGTAAACATGGCTCTTACAATCTTGGGAATTGGGCTGGTGAAACAGTTACTCTGATTGATCAATTTGTTTATTCATTTAGTTAACAGAAATATTTACTAAGCACCTACTGTGTACCAGATATGATTTAAGCACAGCTATAAATCTCTCATTCTACTAGGAGAAAGATAAAAAATAAAATATCTAGGCTGCCAAGTGGTAAAAAAAATTTATATATATATATTTGTTTTTCAGAAAAATATTTTTAAATGTTGGCAGTGCTGGAGTGGAAGTTTGTAGTATTAAGAAGGGTCATCAGCCCTAGCTGGTTTGGCTCAGTGGATAGAGCGTCGGCCTGTGGACTGAAGGGTCCTAGGTTTGATTCTGGTTAAGGGCATTTGCCTGGGTTGCGGGCTCAATCCCCAGTAAGGGGCTTGCAGGAGGCAGCCAATCAATGATTCTCTCACATCATTGATGTTCCTATCCCTATCCCTATCCCTCTCTAAAATCAATTAAAAAATATTTTAAAAATCTATAATAAAAGCATAATATGCCAATTAGACAGGATTTCCTTTCAGACGACCTTCCAGATGAAGCTGGGGCTGCAAGGGAAACCTGGGTCCCGGGTGCCAGGGGGAAGCTGGTGCTGGCAGCTGGGGGAAGGAAGGCCTACTCCTGCACAAATTTTGTGTTTCGGGCCTCTAGTAAATAAATAAAAAGGGTCATCAGCCCTGGCTGGTGGGCTCAGTGGTTAGAGTGTTAACCCTGGCTGGTTTGCTCAGTGGTTAGGGTGTTAACCCATGGACCAAATATCATGGGTTCGATTCCTGGTCAAGAGCATGTACCTGGGTTGCAGGTTCTGCTTGGCCCTGGTCAGGGCACGTGCAGGAGGCAAACAATTGATGTATCTCTCAATTTCCCTCCCTCCTTCCCACTCTCCCTAAAAAAAATTTCAATGGAAAAAATATCCTCTAGTGAGGATCAATAAAAAGGGGGGCTCATCAGAGGAAGTCTTAATAAGCTGACACTGGAGTAGAGATCTCAATCAAATAAGCAAGGAAGTAAACTGTTGATATCGGGGGAAAGAGCATTCTAGACAGAGAGGAGAAATACACGTAAAATCCCTGAGACTGGCTGGAACACAGCAATGATGGAATGGAAGAGATGACGTTAGAGAGGTAATGAAGACCAAATTATGCAGGGTCTTCTAAGCCGTTTAAGAGATTTTACAAAAAAAATAAGTAAAAATCTTCTCAACAGCCTTATATGTTTACATTTTACCTCTTTTTCTGAGTGCTTTGGGAAGCCATTGGAAGTGGAGTGGAGTAGCATGATCTAATATTTTAAAAGGATCACTGTGGCTGCTGTTTGAGAATAGATCGAAGAGGCTTTGCTAAATGGGGTAAATTAGGGTTAGGCCAACATCACAGTTTTATTTTTTTCACATATATATTTTTTAAATATATTTTTATTGATTTTTTACAGAGAGGGAGGGAGAGGGATAGAGAGTTGGAAACATCGATGAGAGAAAAACACTGATCAGCTGTCTCCCGCATACTCCCCACTGGGTATGTGCCCGTAACCAAGGCACACGCCCTTGACCGGAATCGAACCCGGACCCCTTCAGTCTGCAGGCTGATGCTCTATCCACTGAGGCAAACTGGCTAGGGCTTTTTCAAATATATTTATATACATATATATTTTTAAATATATTTTATTGATTTTTTACAGAGAGGGAGGGAGAGGGATAGAGAGTTGGAAACATCGATGAGAGAAAAACACTGATCAGCTGCCTCCCGCATACTCCCCACTGGGTATGTGCCCGTAACCAAGGCACACGCCCTTGACCGGAATCGAACCCGGGACCCTTGAGTCCGCAGGCCGACACTCTATCCACTGAGCCAAACCGGTTAGGGCCATATATTTTTAAAATTAATTTGTGTCTTGAGATGGTGGTGAAAACCAGAAAGTGAGAGTCAATGAGTGTGTTAGAGATAGATAGGCCTTAAATATGTAAATGAAGAGTTACTAAATAAAAAAAATAAAACAAAGCCTCTTAGTAGCATATTTGAAACAAACTCTGCTACCTCCCAACCATGATGGCATGGTACTGAAACTGTGCAGAAGGAAGAGGCTGAAACATTTACAGTGAGCAAGGGGTTATAAATGGAAACTTTGAGGTGCCTGTTTTTTCTACTTACAAAATTAATACAAATTCACGAATCCAGACATTACAGAAATGTGATATATAAAGTGAATGTCCTCAACAGTGTTAACCACTGTTAACAATTTGTGTTGACTCAGAATTTTTTCCTTTATTTGTAAAAAATGGGATCTATCACACTAAATCTTCTGTCCATCATTTATTTACACATTTCAGTTACTGTTTGGACATTTTTCCATGTTGATCTATATAGATCTGTTATATTCTTTTAACAATGGCATTGTGTTCCCACAATTGGATGCACCATAATTAAACATTCTCTGTTGGTAGGATCTGGGTTGTTTCTGTTTTTTTTTGCTTTCACAAACAATGCTGCAGTACCTTGTGTACTTGTGCAGGTGTTTCTAAAGAGGATGAACTTTTAGAAGCATAGTTGATGGGGCCAAAGAGTATGAACATTGTTAATGATAAATGAAGGTTAATTGTATAGTATTCATTCTAATTCATTTAAGATGTGAACATAATTTTATAGGTATTTACAATTTCATAGATTTGGGATTCCTAATGCTGTGGGTTTTGTGTTTTTTCCTTCTCCCATAAGATTTTAAGGTTCTCAGGAATAAATTCTAGCACTGGGTTTTTCAAGACGGTGCTCTTCAAGATTGAGAAGGACTTACTAATGTTTTAGTAATTCTGAATATCTGCCACCTAGAGATGTTTGTGTATTTTTCTTCTCAACAGCCTTAAATGAGGGAGACATAATAAGTTGGTTCCAGGTATGGCATTCTCTGCTTACTGACTCTGGGCCACATATAGTCTTCTGGGTCTTGTTAAATAATTGGGAGAATCCAGATATCTCTTCCCCCACTCTAAGGCAGTAACAGTTAGATATTTGATTTATTTGTCTTTAGGAGTATTTAGAAAACTCATTTCTCTCTTTGGCAATATGAGAGTGAGGATAGGATGGAATAGAGAGGAAGCATCTGCTCATCTGCTCAACCTGAGCCTCTGTGAACTCTGTGTAATCCCTATTTATACCTCTTTAAGGGTTGGCAAAGTTTTTCTGTGAAAGACAAGATAGTAAATATTTTAGGCTTTGTAGGCTATACAGTCTCTGTTGCAATATTGAGCTTTGCCATTGTAGCATGAAAGCAGCCATAGACAATATATAAATGAATGAGTGTGGCTGTGTTCCAACAATACTTTATGGACACATGCTATTTTCATATAATTTTCACGTCATGAAATAGTCTACTTTTGATTTTTTTTTTTTTTAGCTATTTAAAAATGTAAAAACCATTCTTAGTTTTGGGGCAGTGCAAAAACAGGCAGCAGGCCAGATCTGGCTGACAGGCAGTGGTTTACCAATCCCTGCTTTATGTGAACGTGATTTGGAAGAGAGTTAGGTGCGATAGTAATTGAAGGTATGATAATGAGGGCCCAGAAGAACTAGGCTCCTCTCCCTCTACTTTGGACAAGATGTCCTAAGTATTGGCCTCACCTAAGGATATTTTTCTGTTGATCTTTGAGAGAGAGTGGGAGAGAGAGGGAGAGAGAGAAAAACATTGATGTGAGAGAAACACATAGATTAGTTTCCTCCTGCATGCACTCTAACCAGGGCTCAGGCCAGGGAGGAGCCTGTAACCAAAGTACGGTGTGCCCTTGGCTGAAATCGAACCCAGGGCCCTTTGGCCCGTAGGCGTATGCTCTATCCACTGAGCCAAAGTATTGGCTCTTGAAAGACTATTTTGATGGTTAAGAGCAGGCATACTAGTAAGTGCATAAAGAGTTTCTTGTTTCCTATACTGTTTGTCTTGGGAATTGTTTGCAAGCTGGGGAAGATGCGCACGTCTAGGTCCTCCAGGGCAGTATGCTTGACAGGCGGCCCTTCTCCCACCGCAGGTCAAATTAGTGCCAGTTAGGCTGATGTAAATTATCCCCCATCGTCCCTCTCTCTGAGACAAAATGGTGTAGAACAGTCTGTGTGCTGTGTATATGCACTGAGAACTGGAAAAGATGTAATCGCTTCTGTCAGTGCAGAGTGTTGGAGTGCTACGGGACAGCAGTGGGATCCATATGTGTGCTGCACATACATGGGAGTAGTTTCTCATGTAATCATTTTTCCCCTTCAGATCACCCTCTACTGCATTTATTCAGAGTAGTGCTCTAAAGGGTGCGTTGGAGGTTTTGCTAAGACAGTAACATCAGGTGTATGGAGTTTTGTTTGCATAATATATTTTGCTTATTATAATTAGTCCCAGCCCGGTAGAGCTGTGCAGGTAGCTTCCCTTCATCCTCTTGGGCTTGTTATATCTTTATGGGTAGAGGGAGAATCCAGTACATTCTTCTTGGGAGTAGTATACCTGAAAACATTTCCATGTGCACACATTTGGCTTTGGTGTGTGGGCCTGTTACATTAGCCCAGAGAGTGCAAAACAACCTTCAGGAATGTTTGTTTGGCTTCATAAATAGTTTTTCCCCACATAAATACAGATTTCTGGATTCTGTTGGAAAATATGGAAGGATCTGGCTTGCACTCCCTGAATTAACAATAAGCAGGAGTTGAGTAGTCATCCCTTTATTCAAGGCCTGGACTTTCTTTGTAACTTAGTCTGCATGGGGCTGACTTTACACATTTATGTTTCCTACTTAATTCCAATTTTGTGTTGGTTACCACCATTCCATTAGTTCAAGCAAAACGTGTTGATGTTTATGTGTAAGCAGGTATCTCCTGAGTGCCCTATCATTTGGCTCCACCAGGGGGAGGCACTAGACATTGCAATACCCTCTCCTGTACCCATTGCATCCTGCCTAATTCATCCACAAGGGGCTGTCCTGCTGCTGGAGGCTGACATGCTGAAAGCCCCCTCAACTGAGAAGCTGCCTGACTTTTTAATAGCAATAATTAATAAACTCCTCCTCTGTTTCCAAAAAGGGAAAGTGGAGGTGCCAAGCTTTTTGCTGGCTGGGGTGCACTTCAGTGAGCAGATCGCTGTTATGTCAGGTTATGCAGCATGAAAGCAACCATCCTTTTTTTTAAAAAAAATATATTTTATTGATTTTTTACAGAGAGGAAGAGAGAGGGATAGAGAGTTTGAAACATCGATCAGCTGCCTCCTGCACACCTCCCACTGGGGATGTGCCTGCAACCAAGGTACATGCCCTTGACCGGAATCGAACCCGGAACCCCTCAGTCCGCAGGCTGACGCTCTATCCACTGAGCCAAACCGATCAGGGCGAAAGCAACCATCCTTTAATGATGAACTAAGTGAAATAAAATATTGGAGAATATCTCCCTGTGAGCAGAGTGTCTTGGACAAAAGGGTGGGTTCCAGTGAAAAGGATGCTTGATTTCAGTGTCACCTGCTAGAAAATGAGAAGTCAATTTAGAGCAGGAGTAGGAAATTGTAATGATAAAGGCATAAAAGACTGAAAGTATGGCCTTATTATAGAAAGAGAATTGCAGTTTGTTAATAACATGTGCCCCTTTCCTTTGCTGCATCAGAGGGTTTGAGTGTCAAACTTTTTGTCTCTTATTTTTTCCTCCCCTACACATGTTCACATACATTTCTCAGTTTTCCACTATCTCCCTGTTATCACCTTGGATCATTTCGCCTAGCAAAATAGCTTATATCCTTTCTTTTCTTTGTTCTGATGGCAAATAAAACCCATTTGCATGTTTCTTTTCCTTTTGTTTTTCCCTTTTCATTTTAAGGAATATTGTTCTAAAGCAAAAACATTAATAAAACCATAGGTCTATTCCAAGATTTCTCAATATTGTCTATAACATTCCATTCAGAAGGTAGAAAACCACAAAGTCCTTCCTGAGGACAGGTGTAGATGGAAAGTAATACTGCATAACTGCACTGTACAGAATACAACTGTGAAGACAGAGAAATGCAATTACTTAATTTCCCATTCCCCAGGTCACTTTTGTTGAACTGCTCACTTAACATCCTGGGAACTATCTTGTTGAGATCTGCCACTGTGATCTATGAGTGATGCTGCCTTCATCTATCTGGGTTAGCTTAAAGGACAAAGCCTCAGTATCACAGGTCATCTATTAGCAGTGGTTCTCAACCTTCTGGCCCTTTAAATACAGTTCCTCATGTTGTGTCCCAACCTTAAAATTATTTTCGTTGCTACTTCATAACTGTAATGTTGCTACTGTTATTAATTGTAATGTAAATATCTGATATGCAGGATGGTCTTAGGTGACCCCTGTGAAAGGGTTGTTCGACCGCCAAAGGGGTCGCGACCCACAGGTTGAGAACCGCTGTATTAGAGACATTATGCACATAATTATTTTCCTATCAAGATCCTCCAACTTAACAATTTAAGTAGCTAAAATATAATTGAGGTCACATATGTACCATACCTGGAACTACACATAAACATACTCTGTTCACAAATGTTTAGCTTTATAGCAACCTTGGGACAGTCAATAGCACAGTCACATTTTTAAAAATCAAGAGAAGTAAACACAACAGGGATTTTGTACATTGGCAGAAAATTCTGTTCCTGGTAGTAGTCAGGAAATAATTGGCTAAAGAAATAGGTTCATGGAGAGGCATGATCTAGAATCTAAGTAACAGAATAATAGGATACTTGAAAAAGTCATACAAATCCTAACAGAGTCTATTATTTTACTTTGATAGTTTTTTATTCAAAAGTTAAAAAAACCCACCAAAAAACAACCCAAGTGATTATTTCTTGTTTCCTTAATTAAATATTTTACTCTAAAATTGGTGAAATCATGTGACTATCTAGAGAAATTTTTCTAATCACAAGATTCTTTGCAATGGAGTAATTAATTAGTAAGCTCAAAGTGAACCCTGAATTGGCTACAGAAATTTGTGGAACAATAATATATTTCCCCAAATCTGAAGAACAGGAGATTTAGGCAGATAGTAACATCAAGAAGAGCCAGTCAAATATTTAAATGGCACCCTGAAAATGGTTCATAGCAAAATGTAATTTTCTTTTAGCTTTCATTATATGGGTGAAACTATTCAGTCAGAGAATAGATGGAGGTAGGG
Source organism: Myotis davidii (assembly GCF_000327345.1). Classification (NCBI taxonomy): domain Eukaryota; kingdom Metazoa; phylum Chordata; class Mammalia; order Chiroptera; family Vespertilionidae; genus Myotis; species Myotis davidii. The sequence goes on along the minus strand of NW_006296627.1, from coordinate 4,103,066 downwards.
GTAGAGGTGCCTGGTTAGGCTGTACCAAGACAATTCCACTCTGATGTATCTACAAAAGGAAAATAACTTTTGTGGCTTATCTTCATCAAGGCAGTCTAGTCCCCTCAACTCCATTGTGTGCTTGGGAAAAGATAGTAAAAATGCTTCCATAAGAGGGAAAGACTAATAGGACACTACAAGCTCACTCTGGAGAGATATGGTAATGTCATGGAAAGGAGCACGACATGTTGATTTTAACATTTTTTTTTTTAATTGGAGGAATTTGTCATGTTTACACCATTGGAAAATTGGAGCCCTCCCCCCAAAAGATAATGCAGAAAAATTAAATTCATGAAAGAAAGTATACATTTAAAGTAGGCAAAAAATGGTATGCATATTTTCAAAAACATACAAAGTAGTATCGCTATGAAATGCCTTGATTTGCATGTGACATAGTACATATTTCATATTAACCAGATCCAGTTGCTCTAGTAAACTTCTATTACATATGTTTTAAAATGTCGATTTTTAAAAATTAATCTTATTTTTAAGCCAGTTCATAAAACCTGTATTTGTGCACCCATGAATAAATGATCCTGCTTGGTATCTTCTTCGATTCGAGATGCTAAAAGATGAATAAAACTAATTTTTAAAAACTTCAAGTTACAGATAACATTTTTAATAAAAAATAGTATATTTCTTCAAGTTTTCTCAATCACACTACTAAAATTAACATATTCATTTATTCTAGATTTCCATATATAAATACCAGTCAATTGTTTGTTGGCTATTTAAATCATAAGTGAAATTATTCTTAGAACTGGGTCATAGTATATGGAATGCCTTAACTTTTCTTAGTTCAGATCCTGTAAAGTACATAACCCTGCCCTTTTAATTGCTTTCAGCTGATGTACTGACTTTGCAGTCTGTATTTTTTTTTTTAAATATATTTTATTGATTTTCTACAGAGAAGAAGGGAGAGGGATAGAGAGTTACAAACATTGATGAGAGAGAAACATCGACCAGCTGCCTCCTGCACGCCCCCCAGTGGGGATGTGCTCGCAACCAAGGTACATGCCCTTGACCGGAATCAAACCTGGGACCCTTGAGTCCGCAGGTCAACGCTCTATCCACGGAGCCAAACCGGTTCGGCTGCAGTCTGTATTTTGTAAGAGATCAGATAACTGTAGCTCAGAAGAAACCATATAATGTGGCATGGGCAATGACTTCAGTGGCACTATTCCATCTTTATTTGTCCAGACAGTTGCTTTCAGCCCTGCATTGAGGCCTCCTTCTATATCAGTTTCTTGTGTATCGCCAACAATCACACAGTCCTAGGCTGTACTCCAAGGAGATCACAGCAGTAATAAAATATGGAAGGGCTGGTTTCTCTTCTTTCTGTTCTCCACCTACAATAGTAGCATCAAAACAGGATTGAGGCACAAACTTCTATCTTCTCCCTCTGGGTCTGTCTGTCTCCATCCTATCTAATAAAGAGGGACTATGCTAATTGACTGCCATACCCTCAAAAATGGCAGCACTAACAGTCACAAGATGACTGGCAGGGGAGGGCAGTTGTGGGCAATTAGGCCAGCAGGGGAGGACAGTTAGGGGTGACCGGGCCAGCAGGGGAGGGCAGTTGGGAGGGGACCAGGCCAGCAGGGGAGGGCAGTTGTGGGGGACCAGGCAGGCAGGGGAGAGCAGTTGGGGGCGATCGGGCTGGCAGGGGAGAGGTTAGGGGGTGATCATGCTTGCAGGCAGAAGTAGTTAGGGGCAATCAGGCAGGCAGGCAGGCAGGTAGGCGAGCAGTTGAGAGCCAGCAGTCCCAGATTGTGAGAGGGATGTCCCAGATTGGAGAGGGTGCAGGCTGGGCTGAGGGACACACCCCCCCAGCGTACAAATTTCGTGCACCGGGCCTCTAGTTTGGTAATAAAAGGCAGACCTCCTTTTGAAGTTCAGTGAGCATGACATTGACATCTTCTGCTAGAGTCATATTCTGTAAGTGTGTAGATTTCCACAGAAAATAACATTCTTCAGCCAATTTCCCATTGGCTACACTACCCTTTGTTTCTTGAATTGCTTCTTCCCAGTGTGAAGTCCTTAGATCAGTAATGCATGCATTGGGAAGATTAAAACATTCCTTGCTGCCGAAACCGGTTTGGCTCAGTGGATAGAGCGTCAGCCTGCGGACTGAGAGGTCCCGGGTTCGATTCCGGTCAAGGGCATGTACCTGGGTTGCGGGCACATCCCCGGTGGTGGATGTGCAGGAGGCAGCTGATCAATGTTTCTCTCTCATCGATGTTTCTAACTCTCTCTATCTCTCTCCCTTCCTCTCTGTGAAAAATCAATAAAATATATTTAAAAAACAAAAACAAAAAACATTCCTTGCTGAGTTTAACTTGAACTTTGTCGCAAATGATTCCAGCCTCTTTTTTGTAATGAATGGTATTTTGATTGTAAGGGCTTTACTATCTTTTCTACTTGCTGGGGCCATATTAATGAGCATGTTGTCCAGGTCAAAGAAAACAGGCTGCGTGCCTATCCCCACCCCACTGGCTTGCCCGACAGCTGCACATGCATAAGTCAGGCCCGTGGACTACATTATTTTTTTTAATTGTGATTTAAAAACAAAACAAATTTACCCTCTTAACAATTTTTAAATGTACAGTATTATTAAGTATACGCATATAGTTGTATAACAGATCTCTGGAACTTTTGCTTTTTGCATTAGTGAAACACTGTATTCATTGAACAATTCATTTTCCTGCTCCTGTCCCCTGGCAACCACCATTCTGTTTTCTTTTTCTACTAGAGGCCCAGTGCACGACATTCGTGCACTGAGGGGTGGTGTCCCTCAGCCCGGCCTGCGCCCTCTCTCAGTCCGGGACCCTGAGGGGTCAGCCCGGCCTGCGCCCTCTCTCAGTCTGGGACCCTGAGGGGTCCTCAGCGCTGCCGCAGAGGTGGGAGAGGCTCCCACCACCACTGCTGTGCTTGCCAGCCGTGAGCCCAGCTTCTGGCTGAGCGGCACTTCCACAGGGGGAGCACACTGATCACCAGGGGGCAGCTCCTGCATTGAGCGTCTGCCCCCTGGTGGTCAGTGCACGTCATAGGGACCCATCATTCTCCTGTTTGGTTGATTTGCATATTAGCCTTTTATTATATAGGATGAGTTTGATTACTTTAAATACTTCATATAAGTGGAATTGTGCCTATGTCTTTGTGTGATTGGCTTATTTCATTTAGTATAATGTTCTGAAGGCTCATCTATGTTGTATCATATGACAGGATTTTCTTTTTTTAAAAATATATTTTATTGATTTTATACAGAGAGGAAGGGATAGAGAGTTAGAAACATTGATGAGAGAGAAACATCAATCAGCTGCTTCCTAAACAACCCCTACTGGGGATGTGCCCGCAACCAAGGTACATGCCCTTGACCACACGAACCCAGGGGACCCTTCTGTCCGCAGGCGGATGCTCTATCCATTGAGCCAAATCTAGGTAAAGGTTTGTCAATTTTTTATTTTTTTCTTTAGCTCTCACCTGAGGATATGCTTTCATTGATTTCAAGAGAGAGTGCGGGAAAGAGGGAGGAAGGAGAGGGAGGAGAGAGAGAGAGAGAGAAAGAGAAACGTCGATGTGAGACACATACATAGATTGGTTGCCTCCCACATGTACCTAGCCTGCAACCTAGGTATGTGCCCTTGACTGGAATTGAACCCGGAACCCTTTAGTCCGCAGGCAGATGCTCTAGCCACTGAGCCAAACCAGTTAGGGCTATACCACATTTTCTTTATTCATTCATCTGGCTCTGTTGTGTAACCTTAGGCAAGTTAAGTAGCCTCTCTAAATCTCAACTTCTTCAATTGTAAAATTGTGTATTTGGACCGTCCCAGTTGCTCAGTTGGTTGGAGCATCATCTCATGTACCAAAAGGGTTGCAGGTTCGATTCCCAGTTGGGGCATATACCTGGGTTGTGGGTTCAATCCTTGGTCTGGGTGCATATGGGGAAGTTGAGGGGGCACAGCCGATCAGTGTTTCTCACTTCTGTGATTCTTTCTCTCCCTCTCCTTCATTCCTCCCCCTCTCCCCCGTAAAGTCAGTAGACATATACTTGGGTGAGGATTTTTTAAAAAGTGTGTGTGAGGATTAAATAAGTTAAACCAGCGGTTGCCAATCTCAGACTTCGCAGGCCACCAGTGGTTGGTAACCACTGAGTTAAACAGCTGCTTTTATAAGTTTAGGTCAGTGGTTCTCAACCTTGGCTGCACATTAGAATCACCTGGGAGGGAATCTTTTTAAAATCCTGATTTCTGGGCCTCATCCTCTGGAAATTCTCTTTCTTTGTTATGGGGTGGGGCCACAACATTAGTAACAAAGAAACAGAATTTCCAGAGGATGAGGCCCAGAAATCAGGATTTTAAAAAGAGCCCCAGGTGATTCTAATGTGCAGCCAAGGTTGAGAACCACTGGTTTAGGTGGTCAAGAAATGCATGCTCTTTTCTTTCTTTTTTCATTATTACTTTGCTCAAAAAAAAAAAATTAATAAAACCAAGACAGAAAATCTCTTATTTTGCCATGACATATTCCCTGCAGGTTATTTTCTTTCTTGTCTGTTAATATCATTTTTTGGAGTCAGTCTCCATGGGGTAGCTGAAATCTCACCATTTAAAATTGGAGTAAACCAAGTACAAAAGAATGTGAGGTGGCTTGTAAAGAGAGGATAACAAATGGCTATTGAGGTAGGGCTGGTACAGGTTACTTCCATTAGTCACTTACTGCAGACACACTAAGGTTCTTTTTAGAAAGTAGAATAATACGAAAGTAGTTTGATCTATACCAAGGGAATGGGATATTATCTTCATTTTTCCTGCACTCCTTTGTAGTGATTTGTGCAGAAAAACTGGTCCTGCATCTTGATAGGGAAGGGAGCACAAATATCTTTAATTTCCCAAATTCTAGGACTACCTTCTGCATACAAGGCAGAAGTGTTTCAGAAAGATGGAGAGCCTGATTGGGATAGAGAGGAAAGAGTAGCAAGTCTTTCTAAATTCACATTGACCCTCCTGACCAATACCAAGATCTCATGCTTTGGACAGACACTGTGAGCAAGTTTGCACTGAGTTTTATTATTAAAGGTCTGCTTCCAAATGTCTTGTTTGATGTTTTGCTTTGGTGGCCAAGGTTCCTTTGAGTACAGCTGTGATTACTTTAGGCTTGTAAGCTAACTTCATGGACTTAGTTTCGCTGTTGTGACCAGCTTGAAAGTTCTACAAGAACAGGAACCATTTCCTTTATCTGTTGATGTATAACAAACCACACAACAAAACTTAGTGACTTAAAAAAACAGTTTATTATCTTTCATTGTTCTTTGGGTAGATTGGGCTCAGTTGGGAATTTCTGTTGGTCTTGCTTGGGTCTGTCTGGAGTTAGAGTTATTTGGAGGTTCAATTGGGACAACGAAGCCTTTTTCCCTCTTAATGTCTCAGGGCTTCCTTTCTTCATGCAGCCTCTCCAGCAGACTTTTTAATGATCCTCACCTGAGGATATTTTTCCATTGCTCTTTAGAGAGTGTGGGAGGGAGGGAGGGAGGAAGGGGGGGGAGAGAGAGAGAGAAACATCAATGTGAGAGAGAGACATCGATTGGTTATCTCCTGCGTTTGCCCCAACCAGGGCCTGGGATCGAACCTGCATCCCAAGTATGTGCCCTTGATCGGAAATTGAATCTGCAACCCTTCAGTCCACAGGCTGACACTTTAACCACTGGGCAAAACTGGTTAGGGCTCTAAGGTCTTTTTACACAGGTATCCATTCAGCAGGCATCCAGATCTCTGAGATTGTAACCATTTTAGTGCTAGTGAAAAGAAGTTAATTTACTTCCTAATTATAGTAGAGGGGGGAAATGAATAAATATTTAGCATGCTGGGAATTAAATGGCATCCAGGCTCCCCAGAGTTAATCTTCTGGGTGGTATTGATTGACATGCTGGAGGAAGTTAATGTGTGATTCTTTTGGGATATGATTGATTCTTTGGGGAATGGGGAGGAGAGTGGAAATTGCAGTTTCACTACTAATTGTACTTTAGGTGTCATTTATGACAATTTCATGTTGTCTAGACAGAAGGAAATGGTGGAGAAATTATTTCATTTCTGGAGTCAAATGCTGAGTCCAAAAGGAATCAAGAAGGTTGCTGAACTCAGGAACAGGGTGAAAGGCCAAGTAAACCTCCAGAGGTGAAGTAGTGAAAATCAGATGTCACTAAGAGAAGCAGTTCAGAATGAACCCAGGGTATAAGAAAAGTGGGTGTACTCTGAGCTTTGTTTTAGCTCAAGGGCTAATCATGGGTTGTTTGGGGTCTGAGCTGGAGTCTGTCCTCTTGTCTATTTTTGTAGATTCCAGAAACCTCATTACTTGAACAGACATGAACCAGGAAGGCTGCTTCTTTGCCTATCCTATATAATAAAAGCCTAATATGCAGTTGTCCCCTCGGGCGGTCGTTTGACCGGGAGACCGAGAATTCAACTGCTCGCTATGGTGTGTGCTGACCACCAGGGGTGGCACAGAACATGGCTGGTGTCGGCAATGCAGCGCTGGCAGCAGGCGGCAGTGGAGGTGCTGCTGGCCCTGATAGTGGGACCATGGCGGGATGGTGGAGCACGTGGTGCCAGGCCAAGGTGGGTGCGGTTGGGGGGTGGGGGGAGAGGTGCTGCCTAGGGCCCAGAGGTCAGCTGGGACCTGCCCTTCCATGCCAGACATTCACGCTTCAATTGCAGGCCAGGCCTAAGGACCACACCCGTGCTGGAATTTTGTGCACTGAGCCTCTAGTGCAGCGGTTCTCAACCTGTGAGTTGCGACCCCTTTGGGGGTCGAACGACCCTTTCACAGGGGTCGCCTAAGACCATCAGAAAACACATATATAATTACATATTGTTTTTGTGATTAATCACTATGCTTTAATTATGTTCAATTTGTAACAATGAAAATACATCCTGCATATCAGATATTTACATGACGATTCATAACAGTAGCAAAATTACAGTTATGAAGTAGCAATGAAAATAATTTTATGGTTGGGGGTCACCACACATGAGGAACTGTATTAAAGGGTCGCGGCATTAGGAAGGTTGAGAACCACTGCTCTAGTGGTTAATACTAGTAAATACCCAGCCCACTGTGCATTTCTTTTTTCTCATTCTTGGAAGGCTTCATTTACTAACTCTCTACCTACCTGATGTTGGCTCTAAGGTTTTGCTTCATACATATATAGTTTGCAATAGACCAGGTTCAGTAGCCTATCACTTAGAGCAAATGTCCTTGGTTGAGGGATTTTTCAATTTTAGGTCAGGAACATGAATATGAAAAATAATCTAAGAGGAAATGTACAGGTTTGCTGTTACTGAACAAGAAATGATTCTACCAATGTATTCTTTGTAGAATTAGTGGGCCTAGAGGTAGACTGTTTTGGAATGTCTATTCTGAACAAAATTACCTGAGAATTCAGGATTATTGATTTCTTCTAGATTGAGAGGGGGCAGTCAATCAGGATTCACTGCCTCTTAATTAAAGTCAAACCTGTATATCACAGCTGCTGTTTGTGGGGGGATGTGTGCATGTGAGTATCAGAATACCTGTGGAACTTGTCATTGATATACTCTTACTCAATCTTTAGTGAAAAGCCTTTGATCTAAATCCCTAGTTGAAAAAAAAAGTCTGTGGTCGGTGAGCAGACCACCCAGTCTCCCAGAGAAAATGGATTTGGAGGCAGAGTAAACATTTCCATATAGATGACCTTGGACATTTGAGTTCAGATGCTGACAGAAGCGATTTTTTTATTACAGATTGAAGTTTCATAACTATAGTGCAATGTGTTGAGGGATATACAAGAGCTAAGCATTCTACCAACCAATCATTTTTCAGTTGATGAAAATAACTACCCCACCAAACAGCAGAAGGTCAGATGTTCTCAGAAGGATCTGGCTGGCTTTTCAGACAAGATCTTTGTATAGCTGGATACACATTTGCATACTGCATAAGAATTCTGTTTCCAGCTTCCTCCCTTTTGGTGTGTGATTATGTTGTGCTCTGATGTTTTACCATCTACTGCTCATTACACAGAGGGATATATTAATGTTTTGTAAAGATACTTTAAAGCAAGCATGTCAAACTCGCCGGCGGCTACTAGTTTGACATACTTGCTTTAAAGTTTTTCTGGTGTAGCACATTGTTTGTGCTTGATGATAGTAAAAATAAGGCTGATCCACTCAGTGTGGGTTGTGAGCTCTTTCTGTAGTATATCTGGCTTTTTCCTGAGGTTATTAGCCTTTTAGGTGTGCCACCTTGCCTTGATCTACCCCACAGCAAGGGGCAGAGATGGCCTGCCAGGCTCTGCTGGCAACTGCACCATGTGCTTACAAGTACACACCTAGAAACTGGGGGGCCCTGCAGTGATCACATGAATACCTATCGTTGGATAACTTAAGTGATAATTGCCAGTGTGTGAAATGGGGAGGTTCTGATGCCTCCGCTTTAAAGCAGAGATGTCAATTTGAAAATCATAATAGAGGTGTCGTTTCAGAACACACAATTATTTTTTACAAAGAATTAGGGCTTGTCATCTCCCAGCCCAGGCATGCAGAGATCTGGAGCTTTTAGAGCGGGATTCAGAAATGAAGAAGGCAAGAGTGCATCCTGGTTTTCTTGGCCCCCTGCCCCTTCGTCCCCCTGAAAATATTGCCCTCTTTCTCCTGTGGGGTCTCATTTGGCAATACACTGTCCAGGAATATCAGTGGTAGTTTCCCAGGCAAGTAGCCAGCCTCTGACTTTATGATTTAACTAGAGCAGTGGTTCTCAACCTTCTCGCCCTTTAAATACAGTTCCTCATGTTGTGACCCAACCATACAATTATTTTGGTTGCTACTTCATAACTGTAATGTTGCTACTGTTATGAATCATAATGTAAATATCTGATATGCAAGATGGTCTTAGGCGACCCCTGTGAAAGGGTTGTTCGACCGCCAAAGGGGTCGTGACCCACAGGTTGAAAACCACTGAACTAGAGGCTTGGTGCATGCATTTGTGCATGGGTGGGGTCCAGCCAGCCTGCCCCTATTGGGGCTGATCTGGTGGGCCGGCTTGGGGTGGGGAGGGGAGGTTGGCTGGCTGGCCCCACCCCTGATTGGGGTGGAGGTGGGCCGATTGGGGGTGATTGGGGGTCGGGCCAGCTGAGGAGAGGGGCCACTGGCAGTTGGCTGTCTGGCCCAACCCCTGGTCGAACTCCTGATTGAGAGGACAATTTGCATATTAGCCTTTTATTATATAGAATAGGATAAGCCACCCAGGGACCAGGCTGTGCTGCATTTAGGACAACTATGTCAGCAGTTTAACCTTAAATGATCAAAGGGATGAAGGGTGATTAAG
>NW_006296627.1:4070772-4092971 GCF_000327345.1 Myotis davidii | reverse complement strand
AAATATCTGATATGCAGGATGTATTTTCATTGTTACAAATTGAACATAATTAAAGCATAGTGATTAATCACAAAAACAATATGTAATTATATATGTGTTTTCTGATGGTCTTAGGCGACCCCTGTGAAAGGGTCGTTCGACCCCCAAAGGGGTCGCAACTCACAGGTTGAGAACCGCTGGTTTAGCTCCTCTGAACTGAAATAGCAGATATCACCCAGACATCAAAGTCAGGCTGGGAAATTATATCATGGGTACCAGTGACATCTTAGCTTCTAGGCGCAGGCTTTTCATTTTAGGTCACCGAGTTCTAGTAGTTATTTGTTTCCAGTGATTGGAGAAGATCTGAACATGTTTGTTGGCTTTAGGATATTGAAGGCTCTTTGCAAAAAGCTAACTGTAGGAGAGAAAGCTCTTTCTTTGGCATTCCTAGGAGTTGTGATATTTACTCGTCTACTGTTTCTTTCTTTATTCAACACCAATTGGAAAAGTATTTTTTATTCCTCAAGATAGTTCTTGTGTTGTAGTTGTAGAGAATTTAATGTTTCATCAGTACTATGTGGGGGTGAGGGGTATGTGCTAGTCATAGTAATTGGCTCTCCTGATTTCATGTATTAGCAGTTAAAATGTCACATATATATGACTTGCCAGTCCACTGTATTGCTTGGGGAGCAAATGGTGCCAACAGATCTGTAGTAAGTAGGCACAGGGGATGCATGTTCCAAAAGAACCTCATCAGGGACTTCCCAGAGACAAAGCTTAACATTTTGTTTTGACTCTGATTTAAAGAAGTTTTGTAGTTAAGCTGGAGGTTAGGGTGGGAAGTAGACTTGGCAGGATTATAAAATGGAATCATTAAAAATGAAATGATCTAATTCAGCTCTTCTAGTTCAAGACTCTCCTTTGCAGGATTCCTAAAAAGTCATCTCATCTCTTTTCATACTCTCACTCCTCGGCACAGTGAAGGGTCAGATTGGCTTTCTAACTTAGCAGGATCATTTTCTAGGCAAAATACTTAAGAAGGATAAATGTTGGTCACTCTGGAGGGTGCTCCTTGCCAAAGGGCCTCTGCTTTCTAAGCCGCCATTTATAGGATAACACAACAGGGCGCAGTGATGTTCAGAACTAAACTCCAGAGTCCTTTGGGATGGAAGAAGCTTCTGGATGTTCCAGGGCAGTCAGCTCTCCCAGATCTTGCTTCCATTCACCTGATTCCTATAGAACTAATTTATTAGTAATTAGTAAGTATTATTTATTTAAGATGGCATAAATGCCCTGAATACTGTTCTCGTAATTTCACTTTACTTTTTTTCTCTAGTCTGTGTACCTCTCATTACCCCTTCCTCTCACATTCTCTATTTCAGGACTCAAAGACATGCTATGCTGTTGTTTTATGTGCCCCTGTGAAAGGAAAACACAGTAAATGTGGGGAGAAAGTATGTCTTAGAATCGAAACACCATTTCTGCTACTGTAAACAGTGATATCATTGAGGATTCAGGTTTTCAACCAAAGAGATGTATTTTATTTTTATTTCTTTTAAAATATATTTTTATTGATTTTAGAGAGAGAGGAAGGAAGATATGAAGAGAGAGACACATCAATCGGTTGCCTCCTGCTCGCCCCCTACTGGGCATGGAGCCTGAAACATGGGCATGTACCCTGACCAGGAATTGAAGCAGTGACCTCTTGATACATGGGATGACAGTCAATCTACTGAGCCACGCCTGCTGGGCAAGATGTATTTTATTATTGTCTTCTCTTCCTCATCCTTAAATTGTATTCTCTCTTCAGTGGTAGAATGGTTTAAAGCAACGGTGCCCAACCGGTGGTCCGCGGACCACTGGTGGTCTGTGAGGTCCGAAAGGTTGGTGACCGCGGGTTTTAAGTGTGGGGATTATAGGCCTAGTCTAGGTAGGAAACATTTCACAGTTGGTTTTCCTGGGTGGGAAAGGTAGCAAGCCAGGTTGACAGGGCCTCTGCTGTACCTCTTCTCCAGGCTGTTAGAGGAAATGCTTCCGCAAGCCAGTTGCTGGGATAAAGTGACTGCACATGACTATACCTGGAGCCAGCTGGTTTTAATAACAATGAATTGAATTAAGTCAATTGTAAAAGATTGGTAGCTGCTGTCCTTATTCTGCAGATCTGCTTTAAAGAGTCTGGCAGGGAGCCAGAGACCTGTTCTCAGAGAGCAAAATGCTGCCTGAGAAGAGCAATGTGCATTTCTTGCTGAGACCATTTCCTTAGGAACGTGTTCCATGTCAGGAGCCTGATTGACTGCCAAGGCACGTTTGAATTGGGAAACAGTGTTGCGGACATGGCAGACTTGGGGGGCCCATGGCCCATGTTTAGCAGATGTCTTTTTAACTGACCCATGTTGTACAAAAAAGGGAAAACTGTTTTAGCTAAAATTTAACAGGAGATTTTGTGCAAAAGTCCAGATTTCTGACTACTGTTTTGTTGTTGTTGTTTGTTTTAATAACCATTTCTTTACTTATTTTTTTTTTGTTTTTTATTTTATTTTATTAAGGTATTACATGTGTCCTTATCTCCCCAACCCCTCACCCCCAACTACTCTTAATAAATAGTCAGATCCACCAATACTTAGCCCACATTCTAGCTTGGATTCACAGTGGATACATACACACTTTTACCTGCCTGGAGCCCAGAAGGTCCTGCAGTATAGCATAGTGGTTTGAAGCATTTGGAGCTGACAGACCTTCACTGGAGTCTTAGTGCTATCACTCATAGCTGTGTGTCCCACAGCCCAGTGTTCTCGTGCATATAGAATAATGCCTAACTTCCCAGGTGCTGGTGCTCTTTTGAGTTACAGTTCTGAGACAGGTGGTTCAGGTCATTGGGAAGTATTGCATCAAAAAGAGTGCTCAATAAAATATGTGTATCACATATGATCAGATGAACTTATGATTATGTAATTAGCAATTTTTGTCAGTTGTTAAGAGAGTCCCAGAAATTCTTACAAAAAAGGGTGTGAGCAGAATAGATGCGAAGATAAGGTGATGTGGATTAGGATGACATGGAGGTGCTGAACACCAAGATAAATGCTGGCTCTACAGGATAATCTCTAGTATGCTTAATCTCCCCCTCACGTGTTGATTCTAATCTCTTTGTTACCTGGAAGTACTGTAAATAGAAACAGGATCATGTCTCTGAAGCATTTGTTCGTTTCCCACTGACGAGCAGCTCTACACATACAGTGGCCATATCCAGTGTAGGAGCTCTGTGGCTCTTCACTTATTTATGTCTCTAAGTACTTAGCTTGCAGGAAGGGTGTGATCCCAGGTAGCAGGTGTTAGCTGGCTGCAAAGGGGGATGTTATTTATCTTACCCCCCCTTTTCCTTAATGAATGACCTCTGAGTTGGTAATTGACAGGGATTATTGCCATTTTTTTAATCTCTGCTAGGAGGCTGCTGGAGTCTTCCCTCATTTCATTATCCCGTTATGATGGAGCAGGATCCAGAGAGCACCCAATTTACCCAGACCCAGCGAGGTAAGGCTGAAGTGAGAAATGGCACTAGGTGGGGGGGAGGGGCTGCCCTTGGGGTTGCCAATTGCTGGAAGCCCCATTTTGTGCCTCTCTGGTCCTGGTGCTCTTTTACTCTTGAGTTACAGTTTTGAGACAGGTGGTTCAGGTGATTGGGAAGTATTGCAGGTAAGTGAACAGAACCTCTGGTGACAGAGTTGTGACTGAGCTCTTATCCTTTGGGGCTCATTTCTGTGAATGTGGCACTAGAGGAGGGTCCTGGGGAGGCCACTGGCAGAGTCACAGGATAGGATATATTTTTTTCTTCGATCAGTGAGACTGTTGCCATTCAGATGGACAGCCAAAAGGGAAATAAAAGTATTTATTAATAGGGAAGTTACCTATAAATTCAAACAGATAAAGAATCCTTCTTGCTCTCATTTGAGAGTTTAGAATATCAGAAAGCAGAAATCAAGCTCATTTAGTTGTTGAATTTTTTGAGACTATCTGAAGGAAGAGATGACTGACAAATGGAACTAAATATAACAAGTTGGAACTTCATTAAATGCTTGACTTAATACTGATTAGAAGACATTTGAAAAATTCTTGAAGAAATAAAAAAAATTCAAATGAGTTGAAGATTCGCCTTAACCTGATACTGGTAACTGAGTACCAAGTTTGGAATGTTTGAGTTGATGAACATTTATAGTGAGAAGCCTTTGGGGTTGTCACAGCTGGACTTACTGATTGTTAATGATCTAAAGAAGGGATAAGCTGCACTTAGGCAGTGCCAGAGCACATTGTGAGGCTCTGCCCAAAGAAAAGAGTGTTTATAATGTTGGGGTTGGCAAGTTAATACAAGTCACATAAAGCTAAATGAGCTTTGCTCTGGTTTAAGAATTTCAAGTCTGAAAAACCTTTAGACCAAGTTGATTCCAGGGTTATTGAATGATCTTGTTGTTGGCACAGCTAAGTCATGATGCTGAGCGTTCTTCCTGAGATACTAGTGAAACGGTTCCCCATTATCCTCTTCCTTTGGATTGGCGAATCCAAGGATCAGGGAACATGGGGATTGACGACTTGAAAACAGGTAGACAGCTTGGATGATGATTGAAGCAAGGACATTTATTTATTTTAGTCCATATAATCGAAAATAATAAGCCCTAAATAAGAAAAGGAATATTTTCACATGAATCAAATACTCTGAAACACCGAGATAGAGAACTTTTTGTAGTTCTCTTAGGATTGCAATGGAAATCTCATTCTCAGAATTTTTAACCTAACAGAGTTTACCAGTAATTCTTAAAGACCATAGCTTGTCCTCCTTTTATGTTATTTGTTCCTACTCAGAGCTCTTTATCACAGAAAGTATCATACTTTATACTGTTGACGTTTTCACATTTTCCCTTTGAACACAAAAAATTTAAAATTTTTACTTGGAACACTTCAGAGTTTGATGGTTATCCAGCTCTTCAGTGGGAAGAGGATTGTTACCTCCTTACTGGTGGTTTCATTTATTTTTTCTCTTAGATTCACCCTGTGCACAGTATGTATAGGCCAGAGCCTTTGTGAGACATCTCAGCATTCAGATCCTTAGCTGCCCTCAGGATATCCAAAAGGATAAGGATAGGGATGTATTTGTAGTTAATAATTGTGCCAAGAATCCTTTTTAAAAAATCATTGATGCCTAGTTTTATAGCTTAGGGAATTTCTGTCCTATCCTATATAATAAAAGGCTAATGTGCAAATCAACTGAATGACCAGTTGCTGTGACACACACTGACCACCAGGGGGCATATGCTCACCACAGGAGCTACCTCCTGATGGTCAGTGCGCTCCCATAGGAGGACCGTTGCTCAGCCAGAATCTGGGCTCATGGCTGGTGGCGGGAGCCTTTCTTTTTTTTTTTTTTTTCATCCAGAAATGGTTTTTATAATCTTTTTAGATAAAGTTGTAAGTTTTTTTGTTTTTTTTTTTAGGGATGTCTGACTGCCGGTGGGGAGTGGGCCTAAGCTGGCAGTCAGACATCCCCTGAGGGCTCCCAAACTGTGAGAGGGTGCAGGCTGGGTTTAGAGCTCTCCCCTCCCTACCCCCCTCAGTGCACGAGTATTGTGCACCGGCCTCCAGTAGTGAAATAAATAGTGGGGGTTACCTAGTGCTGAGATTGTGCCCCTGCACATGAAATAACAATCTTATTGTCAGCTTCAACATTATTTCTGCTACTATCACCAATAATATTTGCAAGATTTTCCCATTAGGGTTGGTTATAAACTCAGGAATGAGTGTACTTGTGGTCACTTTTCAGAATCAATTCCAAAAACAATCTTTATTCTCCTCTTGAAACTTTTTTTACTTTCTTTTCTAGACTGATTGACTTGAGAATTTAGGCAATATTAGTTGGTTTCTGCTGGAAGGTTTTTTTTTTTAAATGTATTTGGTAGATATAGGAACAATTCAATAGTATTGACTTCTATTTGTTGAAAATAGAGGATTCTTGATTGATTTTTGCAAAATGCGTGGAAACAGGCCCAAACGAATAATGAAAGTTCTATAAGTTAAGACTTTTAAGAAATGGTTCTTGTACTCTCATGACCTTGGCCAAAGCATTTGTGCATCCGATGCCCACCCATTGTATAAAGATAGCTATGTAAAGATAATTTGGACTCTGGTGCCAAATGTAGCATCTTGTTTCATAACATAGACATTTGAGTTCCCAAGCTGGTCTGCTTGGGAATCCATTTGATGCTTGGCCACAGGAACACCACCTCTGATGACAGTTATTTGAGAAGCAGCCTCAGTTCCTACAGCAGTTGACTCCAGGATCTCCTTTGGCCTGAGTCAGTAGATTTATTGAAGATTTGCCCAGAGACTTTGTCAGGGGTAATGAAAGGTCAGGCAGCAAGATGTTTGTAAATACTTTTCCTACTATTTGGATATAACTCTTTTATTTCCATTCTCAATCAATTTTTCCAGGTTTCCATTAAAAAAAAATAGAGAGAGACATGCTTTTTTCTTTTTATATTTAAACATATAAGTTCAGGTCCTCAGTAATCCTCATTAGGATTGCTGTGTTCCCTTTTAATTAAATACAGACATATATTGTTTATATATATATATATATTAGTATATACATACCATTCTTCCATCCCCCCCCCCCATTTAAAATTATATTTTAGAGGGCTTTCATGTGTGCAGATAGGGATAATTTGTTCTTTTTAATAGCTGTATAGTGTTTCTTTGTATGGATATAGTTTAATCTGTTAATGGGCATTTGGGGTGTTTCCCAGGTTTTCATTAATTCTAATCTCTCTGTATCTTTGTATCCTTGTGTGTTTCTGTAGGATAAAATTTCTAGTGGAATTGTTGAGTCAGTGTGTACCTCAGGCAGGTTTTAAGTTTGGAAATTTCATAGTAATCCTATTAATACTATCATATAAAACATTCTTCTACTGTTTGTCTCTCACACTCTCAGTTAATAGCCTCAAATTATGTAACGATGTTGTGAAAGATGGAGGGAAAACTTGACAATGAAGGGAATGTGGCAAGTTGTATGGGACACTTGACATTTTCATGGAATATGAAGATACTAAGCAGCTGGAAGAACGTAGGTCTAGACTGTTTCCTGAGAATAGTCTAGTAAGGGAGAAGAAAAACTATGAGTGTTGCCTTCTGTACTGCTCAGTCCCCATGTAGCCTCTGATGCTCTCTTGTAAGACAGAAAAAATTTGTTTTTATCCTTTAAGGTTTTTCTGTTTTTCCAAGTATATTTTACTCTCAGTTTATCTTTTATTACAAATATCTATGAATAAATTGTTGAAGGAGAGATAAGAAGCTCAAAGAGATCATTTTAAGGAGCTAGAACAAATCTGGAGCATATCTGTTTGTTGGAGAAAAAAGGGGTCCTCGTGAAAATGCCTGTACATGCCTTCGTTAGTGATCTCAGGTTTCCTGTCTCCTGGCCGCTTCCTCATCTAAAACGGAAAGAAGAGATGACTGTTGATGATTGCTGTGATCCCTTTATATCTTATATTTTAGGTATGGATGATTGAGGGAAGGCTGTGAGTCTTAAAGGGGGTCGGTCCCTTAAGAAACTAAAAAGAAAAGTCCAGTGTTACTCTCTTGGGAGGGGACAGCTGTTGATCAGATAAGGACTGATTAAACAGTCTCTTTGCCTTATCTCAGAACTGAAACACTGGTGGTAATCCGATAAGCATATTGTGCAGTACAAACCTCCTGGTGAGTTAAATGCCCTTTATTTTTTATGTCTCCGGATTCGCCTCAGCAGGGAGAAGCCAGGGGAGAACTGGATTTACTGTCTTTCACAGTTTCCCCCACATTAGTGCTAGTTTGTATTTGTCCATCTCTGTCTCTCTCAGATTATCTCCTGCTGCATACTACGCTCAGAGGATGATCCAGTATCTTTCACGGAGAGACAGTATTCGCCAGCGCTCCATGCGCTACCAACAGAACCGGCTTCGCTCTTCCACCTCCTCCTCTTCCTCAGACAACCAGGGTCCATCAGTAGAGGGAACCGACTTGGAATTTGAGGACTTTGAGTAAGTACACACTCAGCTTGCTTTCTTCCCTCTGCTCCCAAGCTGGGAGTGCTTCCAAGTTGTTCACTGTCGGAGCAGCAGTGGTTGACATTCTAGCTTCAAACCTTTAAATTACTATTTATGAGTAATAGGATGGGGTGAGGGACGGGAGGGTTAAAATGCCCTGGGCACGCCCACCTCTGGCAGTTGTTGGCTGATTCACCGGGACCTGTGGGAAGAGGCAGTCCATTGGGCCCCGGGCCAGACTGGGAGAAGATGGCTGTTGTACTTACTTCCGTTTTGGCTGACCAGTGCCTGTGGAATGCATCTCGTGGACTGTGTTCACAACAGGAAGGCAGTAGGCTTGGTGTTTCTTTCACTTAAGCAGAGCAGGTATTGAGAGATTAAAAAGAAAATACTCAGATTTTCTAAAAGTTGGGTTCTCTTAGAACCCTTGATCACACTGGTACTTTGAGGTTTTACTCCTTTACCTAAACTTTCTCACTCTTCCTCCATCCCCAATAAGGATCCTTTGAAAGTTGCCTGTCAGGTTAATGTGGTGGGTTGCGAGGTGATTCCTTCCTCTTCTGGTCTTTTTAGTTGGTAGCTGGGGCACCCGGTGAGCTAAAGGAGCAGGGTCAGCCCCAGGCTCCAGAATTCAAGCTCCCCAATTTGACTTCTGGGTTTTGCCTTCCCTGACCTGGTGCTCCTGGCCTTTCTAGCCATTCATTGTTTCCATTCTGAAACAGCTTTTCTGGCTTGTATCGGATTGGACATTGACTTTTGTTTTGATTCCTATTTTTTGGTATTCTCAAACATGTAAAAAAAAGAGAGAAAAGGGTGTTTAAGTATTTTTTTTCCTCCTCTTTTACTGGCAGTATTGGACCAGGGCAGCCTGTCAGTCATTTTTCTTTTTCTTCTCTATCCTGACATAACCTGGTCAGGTCTGGGATCTTAAGAATTCTTGTCTCCCCTCAACCTTCTGTTCTGTGAGCTGAATGAATAGTCCCCAGGCGCCATCTTACAACAGAGCTTTAGGATGTGTTTGAGCGATATCTTTGCCAGAAAGAACTGAAAAGGTGGGAATACTCTTTGTACCAGTTCACCTTTCTGATGTGATCCTTAAAAGCACACTAGCATTTGTGTACTTGGAAGCAGAAGGAAGACTAACTGGGAGATTCATTTGCCTGAGGAAGATGTAAATGTGGAAGAAAGGCAGGGATGCTGTGAGCACTGTGGTGTGGCAAACGAAGCAGGCGCGGTGGCCTCTGTCATCGACTGAGAAGAGCCCAGTTACCCTCTGACTCTCAGCACACGTCATTCTTCCTTCCATCCACTGTAGGTGATGGTGGGTACACATAGCAGCAGTGAAGGGAAAATGTCTCCGTTCCCTCAACCAGGCAGACACCTGTAGTGCAATATGTTCCCCTGTAAATGCGATTATTTTTCCAGCATTGGGTCTATTCAGGGAAGCAATTACAATGTATCCACCGAGGTTACTGGGACTTAGTGCTGCTCAGAAGCCTCAGTAATCCTGTGTGGCTCTGGGAGTCGGTGCAGATTGCCTAGCCCCTTCTCCATGCACGCTTGGAAGGCTGTGCTATCCTCTGCAGTGGTGGGGCGTGGGGCTCATGCCTTTGAGCTGAGTCTTGCCTCGTGACTTGTCCTTCACAATGGAGTTCTGGGTTAGTTTAAAATGTTCTGTTCTCATCTTACCTTCTCTTTCTTCTGCTACCACCTCCTCCCTTTCTCCTTCCTTCCCCCTCGATTTTCCTCTGTCAGACTGCCTCCTCCTCGTGCTCCCCACAGCCCACCTGTGCTCTCACCTCCCCTTGGCTTCAATGCGACCTGAATTTACATCGCCTCTTCACCTTCCGTGCCCCGACTGACTTAAACTGTTCTTTCCTAGGGGTCTTGTGGTGCTCCCGGGTTACTAACAGTGGGCTGATTTCTCTAATGCCCCACTAAAAGTCCCTCCCCTTGGTGTTTGCCTTTCTTTTTGGACTGATACAGACTGTAATCTTGTTTTTAATAGCAGCTATGGATTGGTCGCCTCAATAGTAGTAATCTAGGTGTTCTGGTGAAGGGTGTTGCTGGTTGGTCAGTGCTCATTTACGTCTATTCAGTAGGCATCCATCCTTGCCCTCTTCCCCACGCTGTAAACTGAGTGCTGCTTGTGGTTGCTCTTCTTCGCTAAATATCAAAGTACTCTGAGGAGAGTGAGAAACTAGGGAATATGCTAGCATATTTTAATTTCTCAGCCCCCATCCTTTCCTTTAGTTTTAATAACTAGAAGGAAAATTAGAGGCATGTACGGCCATATTTTTTGGAGGGGGGAGTAAGTTAGACATGGCTTGAAATCCTGCTAACACACTTAGGTTACCATGAAAAGAAACTGTTCTATTGAGTCTCCTCACCTTCACAGCATATCCTGCTTTTGCCTTTGTCATCCTACTTTGACCTCTTCAGTTTGGTTCCATTTGCTAAGGCTTAGATCATTTTGTCATTCTCTAGCTTGTCCCATCCAGGTGTACAGAGTCCCCAGAAAATGAAGGGGAGCCATTATTCAGATCCATCATTTTGATTCTCTTTCATCATCCATTGAATGAAAGGTATCAGCTATAATTTTCATATGTATACTAACTTAGAACATATAAAACATTTGTAATATATATAAATATATTAATATATATCTTTAAAATTTTGTTTAATCCTTATAATAATCCAATGAGATATTTACTTTTTGTTTGTTTTTTTGTTTATTGATTTTCAAGAGGAAGGGAGAGGGAGAGAGAGAAACATCATTGATGAGAGAGAATCATTGATCAGCTGCCTCCTGTATGCCCCCTACTGGGGATCAAGCCTGCAACCCGGGCATGTGCCCCTGACCAGAATTTAACCCCGTTTGGCTCTATTCACTGAGCCAAACCGACTGGGATGAAATATTTACTTCTTTGTGGTATTCTAAGTGATGATACTTCACCAAAATCAGACATGCCTAAGATTAGAGAATAGGAAAGTCATATTTACTAGTAGTTTCTTGACTATTACTGTCCTGCAGGTTGAAAGCCCTTTAAAAGTGATGTATAGCCAGCCCTAGCTGGTTTGGCTCAGTGGCTAGAGCTTCGGCCTGCGGACTGGGGGGTCCTGACTTCAGTTTCAGTCAGGAGCACATGTGGGTTGTGGGCTAGATCCCCAGTGGAGGCGTGCAGGAGGCAGCCTATCAGTGATTCTCTCTCATCATGATGTTTCTGTCTCTCCCTCTCCCGTCCTCTCTGAAATCAATAAAAATATTTTAAAAAATAAAGAAACAAATAAAAGTGATGTACAGCCATAATCAGGCCCTTGTTCCATGAGCTTGCCGTGGAACAAGTCTGTCTAGATTTATCTCTAGGGAAGATAGCTTTAAAGGTTGGTCAGCATCAGGTTAAATTTTCTATTCCTTTATGGCCTGGATTAATGACCATTTTCCCAGGCAGGCATCTTCTCCTGCCATTCATCTCTGTCTGGGGGAAGGATTGAGACTGCAGGTTCCCTTTGTTTGTCAAAATGCACAAACAGGACATCCAGAAATCTGCTGTCAGCTGGTCTGTCCTGAAGCCCTCAGCATCCATCTTTGCATAAAGATGTTCACAGGGTAAAGGTGTGTGTGCCTGTGACATTGCTGTCTGCCTGCTAGAATGTAGATGGCAAAAAAGCATACGGCAAATTCCCATTTTCACTTTTACTATCCCTTTGGAAAGAGGGAGGCTTTTGTGAAGCCCAGGTTAAGCGCTATGTCCCAGTAGTTGCTAAAGTTCATAAAAGAGGTAGTGTATGGTATATGACTGTATGTGACTGTATGACTATTGCTTCAGCTATCCTTGCCCCTCCCACATCTTACCTGTTACTCTAAATGTACTTAATGATCCCAGAATCATCCCTAGCTCATGTCCTTCCTTTCTGACTCTTTGTAACTGCTTCACCTTCTAAGGCAAAAGAGATACCTGAGCTCATGACAGAACTACAGAACCTTCAGATTAGATTAGTCACATATATTTCCACCACACATACCAGCCACTAGGTAATTGCACTCAACTTTTTTTATTTTAATTTTTTACTTACAGTTGACATTCTCAACTTCTTAATTGTTGCTAGCACAGAAAAGAACAAATGCTACATCCACAGTTGTGACACTAGGCCAGTGATGGCGAACCTTTTGAGCTCGGCGTGTCAGCATTTTGAAAAACCCTAACTTAACTCTGGTGCCGTGTCACATAGAGAAATTGTTTGATATTTGCAACCATTGTAAAACAAAGACTTATACTTTTGATATTTATTTTATATATTTAAATGCCATTTAACAAAGAAAAATCAACCAAAAAAATGAGTTCGCGTGTCACCTCTGACACGCGTGTCATAGGTTCACCATCACTACACTAGGCTGTACACTGGAAAAACATCTCAGTGAGAATTCTAGTCTTTCAGCCTCATGATGAAATCTCTTTAGGTCTATTACATTTATTTTCTTAATTCTTCTAATTATCAGGCTCCTTTTACCCAGAAATCCATATTGTGATCTAATGTGCAAAAACGTTTTGTTTGAGAATGACAGTCATTTCTGGGCCCAAGATGGGTTCCTGTTTCTCAGTTTGACATGCTGCAGTACAACATACACATGTATAGGGGAGCATCCTCCAGCCAGGACTTCTCCTTTTATGGTCCCCTTGCTAGACACCTTCTGGCAAAGAAGTCATTAAAAGGTCTTCTTGGTATATGATGTAGTTGAGGGGTGTTCTGAAGGCTGTCACTCAGCTCTGCCTTCCGATTGGGTGTGGCATAGGGGAAGTTGCTTGTCTTTAGTTCGGAATGTTATATTCTCCATCTGCCCTTTTGGCATAACAGAAATTTAGTTGAGCCCTGACAAAGAAAATACGTTAGAAATCAGGTCATACTACTTCGATCATCTGTCATCGAAATCTGACAGCTTTGTGAGACTCATACTTCAAGATCCTGTGGCTGGGAATTCCAGTAGAGCAAAGCCAGAATGTCGTTGGTAGTACTTGCTCCTGCTCTCTCTTCTATGCCCAGAATTTCTAGGACCCCTGGCGGAGTCAGTGACTACTCATAGCAAATACATAACTTGTAGCCAAGAAAGAGAAGGGTAAATCTTCAGGGGGAGATGTTGTCTATTTTGAAACAGAGTTGCTTTTGTCTCTTCTCTTGACTTACAAAAATAGGCTCTTTAATATTAGAAGTGCAAGAGAGACTCTAAGGAAACACTGTAACGTTGCTAGAACCCGCTAAAGCAATGATTGGGAATCAGTCAACTAACTACATTTGTTGAGTGGTGGTATTGTACAGAAATTTAAGAAATAGTTCTTAAAATATGACGAGATAAGAAACTGTTCCCTTCCTTTTTACCAGAGAGTTTTAAATAATTTCATTTACTTGATTTTTGTGGTGGCTGATTTGTTTTTACAGGGTGGGCTTACAGAAGAGAAAGACTTAAGTCTTGAAATAGGGCCTTTCTCTAATTATACTTAGGAGAAAGGTAAATAAACACAGTCATAGAAACATGAAACAGCATGGAATATTTCAGGAATTCCCTTGTTGATTAGTTTGGCTAGACTGTAAAGTACAAGATATGTGGCAGATGAGCCTGGAGAGTTAAAGGAGTCCCAGATCTTAGAGAGCCTTCTGTACCTTGCAAGGAGGGTGAACTTTATTCCGTAGGTGAGAGGGAACCTTTGAAGAGTTGTAGGCTATGGAATAATATGATCGGATTTTTACATAAGTGTCTTACAAGATAGACTGTAACAGATACCACTGAAGTACAGGGCAGTGTTGGGGGAGAGCATTTGGGGAGCTGAGAGAAGGCTTCATGGATTTCAGCTGGGTGTGAAGGCTGCATACCACTTAGATGAATTGAGGTGGAGAAATTGAGGTGGGGCTAGGGAAGGAGATTCTAGAAAGGGGGTAGCTTAAAAAGCCCAGAGATAGGAGATTTGCAGGGTTTATTTGAGGACCCTGAATAGACCTATGGAGTGTTTATAATATGAGGGAAAAGATCAGAAAAGTGTGAACTATTTTGGACCTGGCTAAGAAGTTTTTACTTTATTTTTATCTGGGACATCCATTAGTCAATATGTATGTTAGGCTAACTGACAGCACTGGTTAGGGTGAACTGAAGTGACAAGTATGTGGATGCAGGAAAACCAGTTTGAAAGCTGTGGGCAAGTATAGGCGAGAACACATGAGCACTGATAGCTATTGACTAGGGGACAATCCTGGGTTCTAGTTTTGGCTGAGCTTGTGATTTGTTGTTCGTCCTTGGGCAAGTCCCTTGCCCAATCTGGGCCTCAGTGTCTGATCAGTTCAATGAGATTAGATTATCTCTGAAGTTTCATATATATATATATAAATTTTTTTTTATTGATTTTTTACAGAGAGGAAGGGAGAGAGATAGAGAGTTAGAAACATCGATGAGAGAGAAACATCGATCAGCTGCCTCCTGCACATCTCCCACTGGGGATGTGCCCGCAACCCAGGTACATGCCCTTGACCGGAATCGAACCTGGGACCTTTCAGACCGCAGGCCGACGCTCTATCCACTGAGCCAAACCGGTTTCGGCTAAAGTTTCTTTTATCACTAAAGTTCTTGGATCTTTGTTGGAGTTAACTATCTTAGGAGAATTTCCCTTACACGCAGCAGACATAGAATAATGAAAAGTCTCAGAAAAGTGAGGGAGACTTCATGAGGATTAGAAATAGGATATCTGGTACCTGTAGCGCCCCTAAATATTTATGAAATATATGCCTACCTGAAGTCTAGCTCTTTACTGAGGATTTTGAGCCTATTGCTTTAGAAACATAATATTGTTTGGCAGTTTTAGAATTAGTACTCTTTCTGTGCAAGTAAAATATATATGAATATTTATTATGAAGAATGCAAAAGAGAAAGAAAATGGACTATATCTGGATTGTGCCTGGGTTTAGAATGGGAAAATACAGAAGGAAAGAATTAAACACTCAAGACAGGAGAAGGGGGAAAGGAGGACATAACCCTTAGAGGTACATGTATTTTTTTTAACATAAAATGCACAGTAGGAATATGATTTTCATAATGTATGCAATCAAATTAAAGGTAGAATAAGCAAGGAGAGGAATTTGTTAATAGTAATTATCTGTTGTGTCACTATTCCTTGGAGAAAAATTAAGGCTTTGTCATTCCAAGAGACCTATGCTCTTAGGTGTCCCCTGTGAATGTTTCGGCTGGGACTGTGCCCTGCCCCTAGAAATCTAAGCACTTGCATGTATGCACAGTCTGGCACTAGAGACTGGGGCCTCAGTTCCTCATAGCACCCAGGTAAGGAAAGGTCTTGTCCAAGACCACTGCTATCCAGGGACAGGAATTCCAAACAGGCCTTCTTTTGTCTGAAGATTGAGGAGAAGCAAAAGAGCATAGAGAAACAAATATATATATTTTTAAACAAACATACTTTATTACTGCACACTTTTTCTTTGTTTTAAATATGTTTTTATTGATTTCAGAGAGAGGAAGAGAGAGATAGAAACATCAATGATGATGAGAGAGAGAATCATTGATTGGCTGCCTTCTGCACACCTCCTACTGGGGATTGATCCTGAAAACTGGGCATGTGCCCTGACTGGGATTGAACTGTGACCTCCTCATTCCTAGGTTGATGCTCAGCCACTGAACCACACGGACCGACAAGTATTTTTTTAATAGTCTAATTTTCAGCAAAGTCGTGTGTATTGTCAAGAGGACAATGGCCTTTTGAACTATTTGCTGCAAGAACTTCATTTATAAAGGCCCGAGTCAGAGTCATTTGTCACTGAGGAGTAATGACAACCTGACTGTCTGGTCAGGACTCAGACAGAAGTCTGTAGGTGTATTTTTAAATTATAGCCTTTCTCAGGCAATTAATCCCTGGCATTTAGCAGAGGTTGCTGCTGCGTTTCTCTCTTGTTCCAGAGATATATTTTTCTTGTATTCGGTACTTGTCTTAGATGCTTGATTGTTTGAAGGGTGTTTTTTCCCTTATAAAATATTTTACAAGAAAATCTTACATTTTCTCTCTCTCTTCCTCAAATACCCCTTGGAGAGTTAATCAGAGATGCATAGAGTTCAACAGCTGGGAAAGCCATTAATAACTCAGTCAGCATCTATCCTGCTGGCTTAAAGGCAGTTTCTAGCTTCTGGCTGATGAGATTGATGAGGATTTCTCTGGTGTCTCCCTGCAAGTGTTTTGGTGGGAAAGTCCTCCTGTGGTGGAGGAAAAGCACCAGCACTCTGATCACTCTGGTCTTCACCTTTATTGTGTTTGTTTGTTTTTGTTAATCCTCAACAGAGGATATTTTTTCCATTGCTTTTTTAGAGAGAGTGGAAGGGAGGGTATGAGGGGGGAGAGAGAGAGAGAAACATCAACGTGAGAGAGACTTTGTCTGCTTGCCTCCTGCATGCGCCTAAACTGGGCTGGGAACTCACAACCCAGGTACGTGCCCTTGACCAGGAATCACACCTGTGACCCCTCAGTGGGTGGGCCAGTGCTTTTACCACTTAGCAGCACTGGCCGGGGCATGGTCTTCACCATTGTTATTTATTTTATTTAGGCTCCCCTTGAAAGGGCATGGACTATGTTAGGCCCCAGTATTTAGCACTCTTCTGTTTCTAAGATAAACCCTCTCTGTATCTTTCTTTTTTCCACTGTTCATCTATAAAACAACTTCCAATTCACTCCTACTGTCTCTGTCTGACCAGTTTTGCCTCCTTCATCTTGTGGAACCATGCTTCATGCTGATCTTTGTACTAGGACTGAAGTGAGTGGCAGAGTCTATGTAGTTTTCTAAAAACAACATTATTTTTTTTTAAATATATTTTTATTGATTTCAGAGAGGAAGGGAGAGGGAGAGAGAGATAGAAACATTAATGATGAGAGAGAATCATTGATTGGCTGCCTCCTGCATGCCCCCGACTGAGGATCGAGCTTGCAACCCAGGCATGTGCCCTTGACTGGAATCGAACCTGGGACCTTTCAGTCCTCAGGCCAATGCTTTATCCACTGAGCCAAACCAGCTAGGGCAACATTATTTTTTAAGTACTTTTAATTCCTTTGCTTTTTTTCTTGGAACTTTTACCAATCTTCCTGTCCCCTCCTTCTAGTAAGCCAACCCTCTGCAAATATCCTATGTGTTGAAATTTGTTTCCCCATCTCAACTCCTTATTATTTCTGAATTCTCCCTTCTTTTTAGACTATAAAACCTTTGACACCGTACCCATTTCTGTTTTTAAGGTTTTTCTGGTCAGTAAATGCTTGAGCTGTTTTTGTTATAGGCTGTTTTCTCCTAGATGTCTTTGTTTTTCTCCCATAGGCAGCATCATCTCATTTGTGTGTTTACCGTGTTTCACCTTTTTCTGATCATTCTGGGTCCTATTCTGCCATTTCTCCTTTGCTAGGGTTCTGAGCACTCTCAATTTGAAGTCATTCCTACATTTATTGAGATGCTACTTAGCTCCTCCTCCATCATTAGTTAAGATGTTAAGCTGAGGACCAGCAAATACATCTCCACTCACTTATGTGCCCTGACTGGGGCTTGAATCTGCAACCTTGGCATATCAAGGCAATGCTCTAAGAAACTGAGCTACCCAGTGTAATGATGCCTGATGTAACCATCAGATTGAGATGATGTTTGTTTGCTTGTATCTGAGCTGCTGATCTCTTTCTTATTTTCACACACACACACACACACACATACACACACACATATGGTGTCCCCCAAAACATATCACATTTTTAAATAATTATAGGCAGTGTTTATTATAATACATTTTATTTCAAAATTGAGCTATCACGTGTATATGTATGTATGTATTAATTTTCATATACTAGTATATATATCTTGTCTCTCTTCTGCCTCTTCCTTGATCTATAGAATTTCAAATCAAAGGAATGTATATAGAGAAAACAATAGTATGCTTTTTCTTTTGGGAAAATAAAAATCAAGTATTGACTTTTAATGGTTCAGCTTCCAGTATCCCTGGTATTGATTTGTCTTTAAATGTTCAGCATCCAATTCCACCAAGATATGAAAATCTTCCTTAGGCTTTTGTTTCTGACTTGTAAAGCACCCAGTGGTCCATTTGAAAGCCAAAGTGTTGTCTTAATTTTGGTTCCAGGGCCAGTTTGAAGATTATCTTATTAATCAGTCTCTCAGAGTTTCATTTATTTTGTGGAGTTTGGTTAAGCAGCTGATTAACTGCTCGGGCCAGCCAGTGCCCTTTGGCTTGTTGTTCCTTTGATGCATTGGAAACTAAGCCACGTGAAGTCTCTGCCTCTCTTTTCTTGTAGGATGCAGTGAAGTACAGTGCAATGAGCAAGGGCTTCAGAGTCAGATCTTCCTTCAATCCCGCCTCAGCCACTTACTAGTTGTGTGACTTTGGGCACTTATCTCTCTGGTCCTTAGTTTCTTTATCTGTAAAACAGAGCTAATAATATCTTATGGAATAGCTAAAAGTATTAAATGGGATAACATTAATAACCTTTGTATTAGAATTTAGTAGGTATTTTATAAATGGTGGTTATTACAGACTGTAAAGAAAACACCTATACTTTGTTCTTTTTACTGAACTGACCTGACATATTTGTATTGTCAAATAATTCTTTGTCATTGTCCATTTTTCAGCCTTTAAAAGAAAGGACTACTTAGTGTCTTTTTTTCACTTATTAGTGTTTTTTTTCACACCAAGGACCTAAACAGATTCATTGAAAGATAACCATTTTTGGGATGAAATTGATGAGGGAAGTTTTCTTCCTTCAAGATCCCCAAAAGCCAAAATTTCTCTTTATCTTTCAACTTAGAAAAATGTATCCATTCCAGATCCTTTAGAAGATCTAAACCTGGCTTCAGTTTCAGAAGCAGCAAATCTCAGAGATCACATTAATTCAAGAAAAACCTTTCTCCTCAACCACGTCCAGCATGGCCAGGGGTGAACCTGAGGAGGGGTGGTGAAGGTAAAGAAGACAGACAAGAGAATACAGTTGGGGCAAGGTAGGATCACTGTGCCTCGATGAGGAAACAGTGACACAGCCTGTAAGCCGAAGCTTTATTTTATAGTCACATCACACAAAGCAAAACAAGGGGAGTGTTCCACATGTTTACATTATTCTTGTGAGAGAATTTCAAATTTATTTCGTTACTCAAGTCTTGTTTTGGCAGCACTTGCTGCACCTCCTACAGCCCATTAGCTACCTAGGACTATAAGGTCAAGCTTAATTGTGCTGGGAGGGGTCTGCCCTCCAAGCTGGGACTTGTATGTGGCTCTGCCACAGGTCAGTCCGAGGCTTGACCCTATAGCTGCTCCCTATACTCCTCCTTACTGAAATAAATGCTCCTGGATCATTTAGTTGAGGTACTCACGCTTTGTACCAAGGTAAGAACTAGATAGTTAATCTTTATGAGAGACTTTTATGAAGGAGCCTTTATGAAAGCCTAGGTTTAGTTTTTCAACCTACTTTTTGATCTTTGGACTGTCCATATCTGGAATTACTTTCTAGTGAGCCTATGGTCCAGCCCTACCACCTAAAGACTTGACAGGAGATGATGTGGCCACAGTAAAAAGAGATAGAATAGTGGTAATGGGAGCATCCTGTTCAAGAATAAAAGCCCTGGGAAACTTTAGGAGAAAGATCAAGAAGGAGGTATAATTCTGTGAACGTACAAATCCTAGGAATTTTTACTCCACTCCGGGCTTCTGTGGATTCCTAGGTCTAGTGCAGTGGTCGGCAAACTCATTAGTCAACAGAGCCAAATATCAACAGTACAACGATTGAAATTTCTTTTGAGAGCCAAATTTTTTAAACTTAAACTATATAGGTATGTACATTGTTACTAACTTAATTAGGGTACTCCTAAGGGTTAGGAAGAGCCACACTCAAGGGGCCAAAGAGCCACATGTGGCTCATGAGCCGCAGTTTGCCAACCATGGGTCTAGTGGATTCGTTAGCATTGATTCATAGTATATCTCCCTTGTTTTATGGTCATCTTTAGTAGGCTTTTCACATGTGATTCCTTCTTGTAGGCGTTTCTTGCTGCCTGAGTACTTGCCTTATGCTGGGATTTTTCATGAACGTGGACAACCTGGCTTGGCTACTCACTCTTCTGTTAACAGGGTTCTGGCAGGTAAGGAAATGTTTCTGTGGATTATGAAAATTTGAAGTGGCAGGGAGCCAGGTAAAACTTTCCCCTCCTTTACTTATATTGGTTTGACAGCATCTTGACACCTGGACAAAAACTCTGTTTTGAGGTGTTGTACTCAGTTCCATATTTCAAGGCTAGAAACTGCAAGATTAAAGAAAACTGTTTCTCTTGCATATTTCTACTTCCTTCAGACGTCTTTCAAATTCCCCCTCCCATTTAAACTATTTTTTTTTCTCTTAATTTAGCATTTAAATTCTGGCTACTGAATGATAGCAGTGTCTTATTCAAGTTTCAGTTGGTGAGATACTCCTGAGCCAGAGCCTGTGATTTAATTAGGGGCTTAATGCACACCTCTCCTACCCTTTGCTACTGGCAGCACATGGACACTGTGGAATCTTCCAAGAAAGGAGGAGAGACCCATAGAGCTGGCTCAGAAATCTCCACAGAACAGAAGAGGCAGTTTTATGTGGCTGAATAGCTTAGTGACAGGGACTAAGATGCATGGTGCAACTGGGCTCCGAGACATAGTGTGTGCTGCTGCTTCTGGGCAGTCTGAAGAAGAAACTAGCAGAATTCTCTCTTTTTTTCCTGACAAAGGTTATTTCTCCATCACACTCTATGACCTTCTGGCTCATAGGTCAATGCTCAACCACTGAGCCATGCTGGTTGGGTTTTGTTTTTAGAGAGAGGGATTTTTAGAGAGAGGGAAAGACAGAGAGAAATATCGATGAGAGAGAAACACATCAATTGGTTGCCTCCTGCATGAGCCCTGACAAGGGCCCAGGCCTGGGAGGAGCCTACAATCAAAGTATGTGCCCTTCACCAGAATCGAACCTGGGACCCTTCAGTCTGTAGGCCGACGCTCTATCCACTGAGCCAAACCGGCTAAGGTGAGAAGGTGATTTCTAATGAAGCTGCTATGACAGCTGAAAGGCATGGGATCTGGCCTCCCCTGAGCAGTATTCTTGACCAAACATCAAGGCCTAGAATTCCCAGTAATATTTGTGCTTTCTCTGTTGGAGACCAGGACTTCGTAGGCCCAGGCATGGCCGGAAGCATACTACACCATGGTCTACTGACAGCCTCATTTGAGGAGGTTTCTGGCCCGAGTTGTAAACAGATCCCATGGCTCTGCTTCTTGCTTGTCGCTTTGGGTGGGGACATGTAGAAGCTCTTCGCTGGCAGATAATCACTTGCTGCCAGACAGCACTATGGAGCTCTTCTCCACCCTTCTTTGTTCCAGACATCTGCCTCCACCACCCCACACAGCACCTCCTGCTCCTCCACTGCTGGAGAAATCTCTGTTTCCTGGCATTTAGTTTTTTTGGCACAGCTGTATGTTGTTTTTTCTTCTTTTGATTTAATAACTCTACCTTCATTTTCTGTTCCTTATTTTATGCCCAGAGGTCTGACCCGAAGTGACCCAATTTCACTTATGGATACATTTGAATATTGGGGTTGTGTTCCAGCAGCCAGTTGTTTCTATTAAGAAACATTCTCTAACAAAGGTACAAAGGGCCATGAGGGGAAGGAAATCTAGATTTTTTAAGAATCTCACTCCTGAGTTAGATTAGCAGATGGTTTTCATTCATAATTAAACTAGCTTCTCCCATCCTCTCAAGATACATGTTACAGAGTGCCCATTGCCCTTTTCTTAAAAGCCTTCATTTTTTGTAGATATTTGGATGTCTCTCCAGTTTTTATTGACAATTGTCTTACCTTTTATTTCTGTTGAGAAAAGCCCAATAATAACAACAACAGCAACCAAAGAAAGCCCAACATTGAGTGCTTGCTGTATACCAAACCATTGGGAGTGATTTATTTATTTTTTAAAAAATCAATATTTTATTGATTTTTTTACAGAAAGGAAGGGAGAGAGATAGAGAGTTAGAAACATCCATGAGAGAGAAACATCCATCAGCTGCCTCCTGCACACCCCCCACTGGGGATGTGCCCGCAACCAAGGTACATGCCCTTGACCGG
>NW_006296627.1:4063665-4069956 GCF_000327345.1 Myotis davidii | reverse complement strand
ATGATCAATTCTTTTTTTTTTTTAAATGTATTTTATTGATTTTTTACAGAGAGGAAGGGAGAGAGATAGAGAGTTAGAAACATCCATGAGAGAGAAACATCCATCAGCTGCCTCCTGCACACCCCCCACTGGGGATGTGCCCGCAACCAAGGTACATGCCCTTGACCGGAATCGAACCTGGGACTCTTCAGTCCACAGGCTGACGCTCTAGCCACTGAGCCAAACTGGTCAGGGCAATAGGGAGTGATTTAAGTGATTTTTCCCAGTAATTTCATCTTTCACAGTAATTCTATGAGATGAGTGCTGTTATCTAACAGTAAAGAAAACTAAAAACCTAGAAGGTTGACTTGCCCAGAGTAATGAAGCTGGTAGAAGAGCCAGAACTGAACCAGGCAGTGAGACTCCAGAGATTCCTAATCTGCCTCCCCACAGTTACTTTAAAGGACAAAGCATCAAAATAGCATTCTTTTTCTAGGATCTTACTCTGGAACAGAGAAAACACCCCCAGGGAACTTGCTGACCTTCAGGGTTTTTCTTATTCATTTTAGTTCCTCTATAGGTATACGTACCTTGTAAATATTGTGGTTTAATTTCAGACCACCTTAATAAAGTGAGTTGTAATCTTTTTGTTGGTAGAGGGTCATGACTTCAACTTATTTTTTTTTTTAAAAAAAGGGGCAACATCTGTGAAGCATAATAAAGCAAACTAAGCACAATAAAATGAAGTATGCCTGTATTTTAAGTGGCTTTTAGACATAGCTTTCTATGAATACAGTGGTGCTTGCTGAGGAAAATCTTATGTAACAGCCCTTTCCCCAAGCCTTTGTGCCCTCCTAGACACAGATGTTTTATTAAACTTGTGATCTTGTAATATCACTGATAAAATAATGGCTTTTGAAGCAAAAGACAAATTGGCCTTTTAGCAGTAAGCACTCTCAATTTTTATGGTAAGGTACTTCCTCTTGTATGATTTGGAATGAGGATGTGATGGTCTCAGAATAATTATGTTCAGCAGATATTTATTCTGCACCCATGTGCCAGGTACTGCTCTAGACTACCAGCGTGAATATGACCCCTGGCCTCCTGTAGCTCAAAGTCTAGGCGGTTGGCCATGTCTCAGTCTCGCTGTTTGCTTAGCTCCAAACATAAAGCAAAAACTTTGTGTGGTGAGTGGCTTTTTGCAAGGATGAAGCATGGAAATTTGACAGACCTGCAGGATAAAAGCATATAAACACCTGTAATTTTAGGAGGCATGACCAGTACTATGGTAGCAAATGAGTCTCCAGTGGACCCTAGCCATAGCCATTCAAAATCATCAACAAAAATGGATTTGTAGAAAATTAAGATCCATTCTTAATTTTCCACTTCCTCCCATAAGAGCCTACTACAGAGAAGTGTTTTGATAATCTGTGAATGTTCATCTCTTCTACCTATTTTGATCCATTCCCCACAATTCTGTAGGTTCCTGATGGCCTCTAGTACCTATCAACCCACCTCATGCCCCTTCTTCAGAATGTAAATTCTGAACCTGTACTGAAAGAGGTATAAATACATTTAAAGCTACTGAACTCTACCAGGTATATTTTTGGGGAAACACACAAAAATCTGAAGAGCTCCCCCTGCTGACTTTTTAGCAGACAGCTCTAGCTCTGTCATAACAGCAACTGATAATAAAGGAAGTGAAGTTAATGCTGCCTACTATGAGCTAGGTACTGTTCTAATGCTTTCCCAATCATTATCTCCTTTAATCATTGTAACAACCCTGTGAAGTAGATGGTGCATTTCCATTCTACAGGGAAGAAAACTGAGGTTCAGAGAAGTTATGTCACTTGCACAGTATAACACAGTGAGAGGTAGTAGTCCTGGAACTTTAAACCAGGTTGGTCTGTCTGACGTATAACAACTCTGTTCTGTCTTCTGTGCCATGTTTTAACTGAGTTCAAGTAGGGAGTATCTGCCAAAATGTTAAGCTTATAATATTTTCCTGCATGTTTGAGGTTCATAAAACTGAAATGAGAAGCCCTGGCATTTGACATATTCCTGGTAATTACTGGAAGAACAAAAATCTTCTGAAGGCTTGGGACCTGGGTAATGTAGGGTATTAGATATCTGGCCTGCCTAATCTTTTTGACTTTCATCCTAATGAGCATCTGCTCCCAGCAGATGGTTGGCCTGATGTACTTAATTGAGTATTTTGATTAAAACCAATGGGAAGTGTCAGTGTTTTCTTGTTCCTAGCCACAGGTCATTGGGGCCTGGTCGAGTGTCCTGGGCTAGCAATGGCTTTGTGCCCAGCCATTCTAATTTCTCTTAGATTTCTTTTTCGATCCAGTAGACAATACACATTCTGAACCTGTACTTAAAGAGGTATAAATACATTTAAAGCTAATGGAACTCTACAAAGTATATTTTAGGAGTGTTTTAGGAATATGTTCTTCAGTTTTTCACATACTTTTGAATTTCTTAAATTTTCTTGTGTTGTTGATTTCTTATGTATTTTCATTGTCCAGGCAGCCTTCTGTTTGTTGCCTGTGTGGGTAAGACAGACCTACCTCTTTTGCAAGAATTGACTTTTCCTTGTTAACTTTATTTTTTTATATCTTTTGCCCGTCTTATCTCTTTTAGAAACACAAGTACTCTCTTAGATGTCCCCACTTCCCTGGTACTTTAGGGAATTACTTCCAGGAGACCTGTCTAATCTATTTTGGCCAACTAGGTGGGCATTGGGGTCTTGGGCTTACCAACTTTTAGGAATTAGCCTGGTTTTTCAACTTAATATCATAGGTCTCTAATACAACAAACTACTTAATTACTATATATCAGATCTTCACTTGAACTGGCAAATCTGGGTAAGATGAATAGTAGTGGACACATTAAAGGGCATCATGTTATACTTAAATGAATATGGACAGAAATGAATAATAATTCTGGTGTTGGACCCTTTATCTGCATGTTCTGTGCCTCTCTCTTATCCAGTAGCCAGGCAAGTAAAATGAGTGGCACATTCCAACTCAACATCAAGTAAGATGGCTGTTTATAAATCCCAGATAAATGGACAATTTTTGGTGGTGGTACTAGCTAGTGCTGTTTTAATAATTAACTCAATTACCTTTCATTCTGCTCCAGTGATGAGCGTGAAGGCGATAAGGGGGTTGGCTTGGTTGCCTGGGAAACAGAAGTAAATGCATCACTCCTCCCAGAGAGCTTTATAGCACTCAAGGCCTTTTACTTATATTCCTTATTTGGTGTCTACTAACCTCTGGAGCATCAATGTCCTCTTCACCTAAACTCTTCATTACATCTCCATATGCCATATACTACACACTGCTAGTGAGAGGTGTGCTTATTGAGAAACTGGGGCCCAGTTTCTAAGCTGAATTGCATGTGCTACTTTGGCCTTCCTACAGAATACTATTGGGCCAATGAACATTTATTTTGTATTATGTTCCTTTTGTATTATGTGATTGAGTGTGTGTGTGTGTGTGTGAGTGTGTGTGTGTTTTATGTGACTACGTTTTTATGTGCCTTTGTCCACCCTCCTTTCTCCCTCCTGGAAATTTCCTCTTGATCTTTCCCCATGGAAGCTTTACACCTGTACCCTTTTTGTACTGTCACTTTGAAATGTATGTAGCACTTTCTAAAGGCTTAGCATTTTCCAGGGCACTTGGGTCTTATAAAAGAACTAAATGGTTCTGCCCTTAGGGAGTTTACAGTCTAGCCAGGGAGTGGCCTGCTTTCTATGTTTTGTTTTGGCCCTGCCACTAAAACTTTAATAATTCCCCTGAGACTTTAACTGCCAATCCTGATAGAATAGCTAAGGGGGCACAACTCAAACCTGGGCTTGGACCAGGGACTTAAGTCTTTTGGAACAGTTTGAAGAAACTCTAAATGTGTCCCCATTCACCTTTCAAGCATGAGGGAGCATGAGGGAGTGGAAGTGGAGCTTGAGGAGGACAGTTGCCATTTTAATATTGCAGAGTTTGGGCTCTGGAGCCAGACTGTCCAGGTTCAAATAATCATTCTGCTACTTTTTTTATAATATATTTTTATTGATTTCAGAGAGGAAGGTAGAGGGGGAGAGAGAGAGAGAGATATCGATGTGAGAATCATTGATTGGCTGCCTCCTGCATGCCCCCTACTGGGGATCGAGCCCACAACCTGGGCATGTGCCCTTGACTGGAATCAAACCTTAGGACCCTTCAGTCTGCAGGCCAACACTCTATCCACTGAGCCAAACCAGCTAGAGCTCTGCTACTTCTTAGCAATGTGATCTTGGTTAATTTATTTTACCTTTTGGGGGACTCTGTGTTGTTTTCATCTGTAAAATGGGTATAAAAATAGTTTCTAGCTTATAGGATTGTTTTGAAGATTAAATGAAGTAATATATGTGAGACACTTAGAACAGTATTTTTTATTTTTTTTGGCATACAAGTGTTCAGTTGATGTTAATTCTTATTGTTATTATACATTTTGAGGGGCGGGGGCAGTGTGAGAGCTGTGCCAGTCTCTTTATTGATATCTCATTGTTCTGCCTTTTTCTCCAGTGGTGGTCTTCCTGGGTCCCAAGCAGGGCTGTCTCTCCTTTCTATGTTCAGCGAATTGAAAAAAACTGGGAGTTTGTGCTCTGTGACACCTACAGATGGTAACCTGAATGTTCCTGTGTTGATAGTTTGACAAGCCAATGTGTTCACTGTTGCCTAAATGGCACCAAGGTGGGAGGAGTAGAGGAGTCACAAAGTTTGCATTTGAAAAACCCTTTTCTGTACTCCACCAGAACCCATGCTGATGAAATAAGCATCCACTCAACAGAACAAGTACAACTATGTAACTATGGCAACATGGGATTCTCAGCGTGTAGTTCGTAGACCAATAACATTAGCATCACTTGGGAACTCGTTACAAATGCACATTTTGGCCCCTACCCCAGACCCACTGATTAGGGACTTTGGTTGTGGGGCTCAGGAATTTGTGTTTTAATGAGTCTTTTAAGTGATCCTGGTGCACTTTAAAATTTGAGAAACAGTGGTCTAAATTAATTCATTAAGCTAGGAGCAGAAGCAGAGGAATGGGAAGAGATGACTTGGTAACACATTAGGGGTTGCACATACTAGGAAGCCAAGATGTGTTTGTGCTGGTGAGCTGGTATATAACTCCTCTTAATCTGGAGTTATTAGTAATGGGGAAAATGAATGAATTTGTAATTACTTACAGAGTATTTAGTTGTCTTACTAGCCGGCTCAATAAGCATTTACTGAGTTTCTGTTGTTTACATGGTTTATTGTTAGGTATAGCATCCAGGTGAAAAAGACATGATCTCTGCTCTCCATCTTCTGAGCAAGCCCATTATGCTAATAAACAGCTGTAGGACAGTGGGCATTGTGCTAAATGGTAAAGTAGAAGTATAAACACAAAGCTGGCTGTGAGAGCTCAGCATCCTGCACTGTTTCTGCAACAGAAAATAGAAGTCCATTAAGCTTCATGTAGATAAACAGACTCTTGTCATCTCTGCTAGGAGAAGTTAACCTATAATTCTTCTAACTTCTTAACCAGTTTCCCACATGTTCCCCATCGTCTTCCTGAAGAAGAAATGTTAACAACCTGGCTGATTTGGCTCAGTGGTTGAGCGTAGACCCATGATCCAAGAGGTCAGGTTCAATTCCCAGTCAAGGCACAAGCCCTGGTTTCAGGCTCTGTAGGGGACATGCAGGAGGTAGCTGATCAATGTTTCTATCTCTCTAACCTATCTCTCTAACCCTTTCCTGTCCTCTTTTTCTAAAATCAAGAAAAATATTTATATTAAAAAAAATGCTAACATCAACATGTCTGAAATGAGACCCCTTGTGCTTCGGTTTCTGTACTCTAGGCTTCCCTAGACCTAGAGTAATCTCAAAGCTTTTTAAGTCCTGTGGTTGTATGCCCTTTGGAAATAATGCTTATATTGAAGGTGCCAGCTAACGATGCCTTCTAATCTAAAAGTACCCACTGTGATGCCAGAACCCTTTTACTTCTCTCTACTTAGGTTCTGCTTAGTATGTGCTTTGACATATTTTGCAACCCACAGAACAAATAACACAACAATATAGAAATCTACAGAAGAGATATGAGGAAAGAAAAGGCCAAATGTGAGGTCAAAGCCCGTTTTTTTCCAGTGGAGACAGCAGCCAAATCTCCACTTTATTTAAATTAGAAATCTTGTACAAACTCTGAGAAGACTTGCTGCCCTATCTACTCCATCAGTTTTTACCTAAGTGATCAGTAGGAAGCTAACCCTCCACCTCCTTCTTTTTAAAA
>NW_006296627.1:4042884-4063615 GCF_000327345.1 Myotis davidii | reverse complement strand
CTTTTCATGTCCTCAAGCAGCCTCATTTATTCCAAACGGGCTGGAAATACCATGGGAGCTGGCAGACAGCACCTCTCACCCTCTCTACCAAAGTAGAACCAACCTGTGGGTGTTAATTTCCTTTCTTTAACACCTGCTGATCCACAAGGCCAGCTCTTCCCAGCTGGAAGCCAAGAGCAAGCACGGATATCTTGGTGTAAGCTATGACGTGGACAGAGGCACCTGCTTGTGGGTGACCAGAGAGCGCTTGGCATGTTGAGATTCCATGGGGTGTTTCTTGTGGCCAGGAGTTGAGTGTCATCCAGAGCCAGATATCCTGTAACCATATTATAGGTCTACTCAGATGAGTCTTGGGTTTATCCTAAGCCCAGTCCACTGCAGCTATGTGCCATGCAGATGGGGCCCAGATTCACTCCCGCTCTCTTCAGCTGTGGGTCTCTGTTCTTTGGGGTTGCCTAGCAAACAAACGCATGATTTTTATTCTTGTGGCTCATGGCTGGTGAAACACAAGCCAAAAAATAGTCATTTCTGAACAGAAAATTAAACTGGTCTAGGCTACAAAGGAATTGAAGAAAATCTGGACAGGAGATAAAAGGTCGAAGTTCCCAGTGAGAACAAGGGAGGGAGGGTGTACTGTGCCTACGTGCCTATGTGATGAAAAGAAATCATTTATTTTCACACATAAATCTGTCTAGAAAGATGAGTTTTCTCCAGAATCTGCCATATTGCCAATGGCTACTTTTGGTAATACTTGCTGATTTTTAGTTCCCCTTAGACTAGTAACACAAATGAAAAGACTACATGGAAAAATATCCGCAGGCACTCCTGCCTATTAGAGTGAAGTTTTACCTGAGCAAGCAGTTCAGTTCTGTAGCAGCATTTAAAATTACCCAGAACATTGCCCCTCGTGTTGAACTGATAAAAGCCCTCATGCTGAACTGGTAAAAGGTGTTGTGGAAAGAAAAATGGTGGTAACTCAAGCTTAGATTTGACCATGAAATACTGTTAGATCACATTTGCAAAGTGCTGAGGCTATGAATATGACGCTGCTTGCGTGTTAAACAACAACCCCAGAGCACTTACTATATGCCAGGTACTATTCCAACCACGTCACACACATTATTCACTTAATCTTCAAAACATTCCGGTGATGTCCTATCATTACCCATTTTTACAAATGAGAAAATGGAGGCATAAAGAGATAAAATAATTTGCCCAAGACCACAACTAATACCTGACAGAGTAGGATTTGGAACTCAAGCAGTTGAAGCTTTAAATTGGTGCTTTTCAAACAGAACCATCATGGGGTGTGGGTGATTCTTTATTGGTAGAGGAGGCTGAAATGTAAACTCTGGGTTTACTTTAAGAAAAGCAAAAATAGTTTGTTCAGTTCACAAGACTGCTTCTGGGAAGGGGGCTACAAATTCTCCTATATTGTTGCAGCTTCTTTCCCCTAAAAAGAGGGCCCTGTAGAAGAATTACATTCCCAAACAATGAATCCTGAAGAGGTAATTACACTGTTGCCATCCCATTGGGAAGAAAGCTGGGGCGGTGATTACATTACAAACAAAGCTGTTCGGGTATAATTGCTCTGTGCTGCTCTGATCAGTCTGGGGAAGGCAGGCCTCTGGTCTCCATCCTCCTTTGTTTTTTGAGATGGAATCCGAATAGTATTGAATTAATAGGCAAGACCCAGGCACAGGGAAGTCAGCCAAAAGTGCCAACAGGACATTAACTTGCTATTGGCATTTTCATTCTACTAAAGTTTTCCAGACCTTTTAGTACAGGCAGATTTGAGGGAGAGTCTATTTGAGAAAATATAGTTAGCGAATGAAGGGTTAGAGACCCTTCTTATAGGATATCCCCCAAAGCCTTCGATGGTCTTCATGCATAGAGGAGAAATGGTTGGATGGCAATGAAATTTCTCTCTTCTCTCAGCAGCCTTTGCTCTATCAAAACATGGCTATTCCTTCAAATATTTCCCTAACACAGTGGTTCTCAACCTTCTGGCCCTTTAAATACAGTTCCTCATGTTGTGACCCAACCATGAAATTATTTTCATTGCTACTTCATAACTGTAATGTTGCTACTGTTATGGATAGTAATGTAAATATCTGATATGCAGGATGGTCTTAGGCGACCCCTGTGAAAGGGTGGTTTGACCGCCAAAGGGGTCGCAACCCACAGGTTGAGAACCGCTGCCCTAACACTTCTAGCATATATATATTTTTCATGTATGTAGCTTCCAGTTGTGGATCAATAAGTCCCTCTGTGGTTCTATTAAAATACTAAGGCTGACTTTTGTTAAATTACAGCAATATCTCTAGATCTGGACTGGAAAAGAAATAAAACTGACTTAACTAGAGCAGAGAAGGGGGTAAGATTCATGTTATCAGGTTGAGGGTTGCGCAGATCCCCCGGAAGTGGTATAATTCTGATCATTTCATTAGTTTTTGCTGCCTCACAAAAGCACCCACAAATTTTCTGACTTATAATAACATTTATTTATTGGACCCAATTCTCTGGGTCCAATGTACAGTTCATCTGGTCTGGGCCAACCTGGCTGCTCTCTGTGGTTAGTTGATGTCTTGGCTGGGTGTGGATGGTCTTTGTCGGAATAGTAGGCAGAAAAATAGCCTGCCAAATATCTCCACATACTAATCCCTGGAACCTGTGAATGTGTTACTTTATGTGGCAAAAGGAACTTTGAAGATATGATTAAGGTTACAGATTTTGAGTTTGGGAGATCTTTCTGAATTATCTGGGTGAACTCTTACCAGTTTAATCACATGAGCCCTTAAAAGTGGAAGAGAAAGACAGAAGAGTCAGTCAAAGACATGCAGTGATGCCCTAGCTGGTTTGGCTCAGTGGCTATAGTGTCGGTCTGCGAACTGAAGGGTCCCAGGTTCGATTCTGGCCAAGGGCACATGCTGGGGTTGCGGGTCCATCCCCTCTCCCCCCAGTAGGGGGTGTGCAGGAGGCTGCCAGTCAGTGATTCTCTCTCATCATTGATATTTCTCTCTCTCTATCCCTCCCCCTTCTCTGAAATCAATAAAAATATATTTTAAAATAAGAGAGAGAGAAATGCAGTGATAGAAGATGGAAATGGCCCTCAGCTAACAGCCAACCTCAGTCTCACAACTGAAAGCAGCTGAATTCTGCCAGTGACCCATATTAGCAAGGAAACAGATTCTCCCCTAGAGCCTCCAGAAAGGAGCACAGCTCTGCCACCATCTTGATTTTAACCCCTTAAGATCTGTGTTAGACTCCTGACCTGCGAAACTGAATGCTAGTAAGTTTATATTAAGCTACTAGGTTTGTGGTAACTTGTTACGGAGCCCTAGAAAGCTAATAGCTACTATAGGTGGCTTCACGCACATATCGGGCGGTTGGCAGGCTGGTTGGCCTCGGCTAGGATGATTAATTTCTTTTTTTATTGATTTGGGAAAGGAAGGGAGGGAGAGAGAGATAGAACATCAATGATGAGAATCATTGATTGGCTGCCTCCTGCATGCCCCCTACTGGGGACTGAGCCTGCAACCTGGCATGTGCCCTGATGTGAATCGAACCATGACCTCCTGGTTCATAGGTTGACGCTCAACCACTGAGCCACACTGGTCAGGCGGAGAGAGAGATACATTTAGAAATTATATCTAAATAGGAAGCTGGGTTCTGGTTTTCTACACGTAGTGTTTCAGAGAAACTACCTTTTCTCTTTCTCTGGGTGTTTTCTGGGATGTAGTCCTCTATTTCTGTGTGCTAGAGGGTAGAAAGATGTGCAGAAGAGCACTGTGGGTGGTTGGACCCCCTGGGGCCACAGGTATTTCTGTGTAGGAGTAAGACTGACAGAATTAACTGTGCGAACACTTACTAAATTGGCTGTAAGTGAGCCTGTACCCATGGCATCATTTAAAATCTACAGCTCCTTTAACAGCAGCAAGTTGGAAGAAAATTTCCTGAAAATGAAGTCAAGGGGTCTTTGTGGCACATTATGTTTCTTATAGCAATGGTTGAGAAAAGCTAGAATTCAGTTCTCCTCAAGCATAGGACTTGGTTTTGCTTGGCCTAGTTGATGAGATTGGCAAAAACAACAACAGTTTTATGGGCTTCACCCGTGAATGCATGGATTGGACTTCAGGGTATATAGAGATAAATTTAATGCCAGTCATATATATATATAATTTATTTCAGAGAGGAAGAAAGAGATAGAAACATTGATGAGAGAGAATTCTTCATCAGCTGCCTCCTACATGCCCCCCACTGGGGATCAAGCCCGAAACCCGAGCATATGCCCTGACCAGAATTGAACCGTGACCTCTTGGTTCATAGGTTGATGCTTCAACCACAGAGCCATGTTGACTGGGCACCAGTCATTCTGTTAGGACCTCCTTAATGTTCTTTCACAGCCACTCAATGACTGGTGGGATGCAGGGTCTGCTGTTGAGTCCTGGGTTTTGCACTGGGCAGTTGTTATTAAATATGATAGCCTATGTACAGGAAAGATGTGTATTTGTCACTGGAGATTGAAACTGGCTTTGACAAGAACTTGATCATACAACTCAAATGGCACCCAACAGATTACTGCGCTTATTAAACATTTCTTTGCCCTGCCTTGAAGCTTAGCCAAGATTTAGGAAATGACCATGAAGCAGAAAGGGAGCTGTTGCCATAGTGTGAAATGTCTGTGTGGCCATATTTGCTGCTGGAAAGTCAAGAGAAGGGACCCGCTCAGCTGAGTCTGGGATGGGGGAAATGTAGATTCTGCTCCCAAGAGGAGGTTGAGCAGCATGTCCCTTGGGAAGGAAGAATGGTGCCAAGAATGGAAATGTACAGACTGTTCAATCTAAAGAGGCAGAGAATATCCCCAAATAAAAGTAGAGCTTATCTTTTATTGCCTGATAAGAGGTTAGAGTGTGTGGTGATGAGATTCAACCAATATCCTTCCTTCTTCCTTTGCTCCATGTCCTCCCACACCCCCTCCCTCCGCTCCCCGTCCTCCATTTGCCTTTATCTAGCGTGGGTCAGAGAATTTGAACTTGGATTTATTTAAGGCAAAATGAATACTGCTAAATTAAGAGTGAATTGAGAGCTTATAAAAGCCACAAAGTGTTTCTTTGTCTGAATATTTTCATTGATTCTGCTGAACTGAGGTGACTGGGGGAAAGTGGTAAAATGTTATATTGCTTTTTAGGTAAACTAATAAAAACTGAAAATATCAATGCAGAGCTGAAATAAGTTGTTTCCAAATGCCCAGTTTCTCCACTCCCATGTTCTAGGTGGAGAGGCTACAGGGACATCTTAGGAACACTTGTTCTAAAGAAGTTTTCAGCTGTTTTAATCTTTGTCTTACCTAGAAAGAATTCGAAGATCCTGTGTGATAGAAGAGGCCTGCACCAACCAGTGGTTATCTTGGGAATCTTTAGATACCTCTGTACAGTATTATCCAACCCAAGCCATCCTTAAAAATAAACTATCCAAGTGAAACAGCTTGCTCTACTGACAAGACCTCACCTGCCCCACACCCCCCATCCCCACACCCCGTTAAACTGCTAGCCCTAAGACTCATTTATAGAATTTCTCAAACTGCCCTTGGGTGGAAGTAACAGAGGAACTGGCCATAGAATTTGGAGATTACAGAAGGAAAGGCATACTGGTGGTTTATTTCTCTAAAGGTCATGCATACTTTTTGTCCCTTTCTAATGTTATTACCAGGCACTCCGTATTCTAGTTTCTATTAGCATGGACTTATTAGTCTTTGTTTTCAGGCACCAGGTGGAATTGCCTACCTTTTCTTTTGTGTCATTAATATCTGTCCTATGTGGGAGAGGGACTTTTGTCTCAAAGGCTCATGTAGCTATGGAGAGCGACAGTGCTCTTTTCTGACACCTAAAGAAACAGTGTTAGAGTTTAGAAAGCCCCCACCCCCCCAAAAATAATCTTAATCTTGGTATTCTTCCTGCTTTTTTTTGCCTTCCATATTTTGAATGCCACAGTTTTCTATTTCACCTCTCTTCAGATCTGAGACAATAAAGGAAGAGTGAAAAGTATATGGCAAGAAATTATGGGATTCTTGTATCAAGAGCTAAGCAATGTTAGCTTCAATTTGACAGTTTTACATTTTAACATGATTCAGGACTTCTGTGTGAGGTGTATAACAAACTACTGAAGCTGGGAATGGCCTCAGGGGCCCCGTTTCTAGGAAAATGTTGAACTCTTGATCCTTCTGTGATGGCAGGCGGACTCAGTGTGCCTATGTAGACTCAGTCATAGACTATTGCAAACTAATACAAGTTAGAAAGGTCCAATCTACTTCTTAAAGAAATGCTTGCCTCTCTGTTCCTTCTTCAACCTAGGACCTGCACATTAAACTGTTGGCTATTTAGCTTATGTTCTCCTTTGGCTTTGATGTTCTTCAATGTTAAACATTAGGAAATATCAATCCATAGCTGCCTTCTTGAAAGAAATCAAAGGCTTGAATTCTTTTAATCATGGTTAATCCTTTGTATTCCAAATGATAACCAATGTTGGGTCCTGGAGGCTGCCTGCCAGCTAGGTTGACTAGGGTTTAAAGTTAAGTGGGTTACTATTCCACTTTCAGAAGGACCTACAATGCTTTCATTTTTATTTATTTGTTAATGTTTTGCTGTTGATAAGGCTTTTTGCCATTTAAAAATGTTTTCTATCGCCGAAACCGGTTTGGCTCAGTGGATAGAGCGTCAGCCTGCGGACTGAAAGGTCCC
Source organism: Myotis davidii (assembly GCF_000327345.1). NCBI lineage: Eukaryota > Metazoa > Chordata > Mammalia > Chiroptera > Vespertilionidae > Myotis > Myotis davidii. Next base: position 4,056,875 of record NW_006296627.1, on the reverse strand, counting down.
AGGCTCGATTCCGGTCAAGGGCATGTACCTGGGTTGCGGGCACATCCCCAGTGGGAGATGTGCAGGAGGCAGCTGATCGATGTTTCTAACTCTCTATCTATCTCCCTTCCTCTTTGTAAAAAAAATCAATAAAATATATTTTTTTAAAAATGTTTTCTATCCATTCTACTTATTTTCTCTGCTCCTCTCCAGGTACTCAGATTGATCCTAAGGGACATAGTATAGTCATCCTTCTTGTGCTATAGATATTTGGACTTTCTCAAACCAAGCCTTAAAATTTCCATTTCTCAACTATACCTCTGTACCTTGTGTTGCTTATCTTTCAACTTCCTTGACTCATTTTTGTTGTTGTTGTTTAATCTTTCTGGCTTTAAAGTCCATGTTCAGCATCTCCGTAGAAGGTAGATGAGGGTTAAATGTTCTCCCTAAACCAGTGCTTTATTTTTCCTTGAGCCCAATCCTATCTGTTAGCCGTAGGAAAAATCTGGAATGAGTACTAGCGTTTTGTGTGTTGGTGTCCTCCTCCACTCACCCCTCCAACAGCTAGTATAGCTACATTAGAACAAAGGGTAGAATTTGGGGTCTCTCTTTGTATTTGAGAAGTGCATGAATATATTCTGTTCATATAGATCTTACAACTCACACACTTATTTGTTCTTTTACTCCCTATTAATTGGAAACTATTTCTTCCAGTGTATTTACTAACTTCATTATGAAATTAACCAGGAAAAAATTTCAAAACTTACTGATTTGACTATGGCATTCATTGCTACTCAATTGGATAATATTAGTCCTGTTTCCAAGTTTGTATGTAATAAATTCAGTGGGATGTACTCCTTTAGTGTCACTATGTGTTAGGTCCTACACAAAATGCTGAAAACTTTTAATAGAAAAAGTTAACTTCAGTAACTATCCTTCTAAATTCAGTGAATATTTTCTTTCTTTCTCAGTAATTTGAATTCCTGTTGTTATTCTGTAAACAGAAGTCCTAGACTTAATCTGATTCCTTATCCCTGATCACTATATCACTGTCATAATTCCCCCACAAGTATCAGGAAAATAATTAACTCTGTTCTATTAAGGCTTTACTCAAAGATGTCATACAATACTTATCCTATCAGAGAAATGCAAGTTATGACTTTTCTAGTTTTCCTTGTGCTTCAACCACACCCAAAGTTTCTACCACTCAAACCAGACTTAAATAGCCTTTTCTTCCTCAACAAGCTTTTTAGGGGAAGTATGTTCCAGTGCAGACGTCCTTAAATGGGGTCAGTTTTCTCTTCCTCGCTTTCACAGAGGCTGTCATTCTGATGTGATGCAGGAGGATGTAGTCCTTAATGAATGTTTTTGGCACTACTTGTCAATTGCTTATTTCCCTGGTTATGTTGCATTAATGTATTAATTAACCACTAAATTGGAGTTGAGTTCTTAGTTGAGAAGGCAGCTTTGATTTCCTGAAGGCAGACGACTTTTCTTGCATAACTTAGCTCACTGGTATGTCACCAGGTTTTGATTAGTGTGTAAAATTCACTTTTGCTAAAATTGTTATTGTAATATCAGCTTGACTTTGAGGCTGAGGAAGTCACACACTGTGTTCTAGAGTAGGATACAAGTTGATAGGGGTAAGAGGTAAGAGAAAAAAAGCTTGTGCTTCCTACACATGTGAGCAGTTAGCCTGGCGAGTAGGTGAGTTAAGTCTGCTGGGGAGAACATTTCTTTTCATTGACACAGTACCGGATGCCAGCGGGTAGGCACTGTGAGACATTATCTTATTATAACAGTGTCTGCATTTTTATTTTTGCTGACTTGACTGTTGTTTTGAGTCTTTTAATCCCTTCAAACATAGTTATAAAAAAACCATAGTGCCCAAATGTATGTTATGAATACCAAAAGATTGAGAACTGATATTGTGTGTTAGGAGCTGAACTAGAAGTTGAAAGACAAGCTGCTGTCTATATGGCTCCTTCAATAATTCACTATGTAATTTGAGTGAGTCGTTTTGTCTTTGTCCACTTGACAGGTGAGGGTGTGGTGCTTACCTCCATGTTACCTCCAGGGGTTATGTAGGAAAAAATGGTAAAGTACTCTCACTTCCTTTGCAAGAGATTACCTAAGTCAGAAGGAATAAAAGTAGATATGTGCCTTAGCACCAGGTTATTTGCCTGAACTACTTCAGACAAGCTGGCACTGTCGACTTTAGATGTTCCCGTGACAGGAGCACCTCAGTGCTCAGAGATGGGCTCAGGTGGCTGAAAAGGATGCATTCTCAGCTTAATAAAAGGAGTCACTAAAGACCATCTGAGTTGTGCTAGGCACCCTTGGGACATAAAATAAATACTACTTCTTGATGGACTGGAGGCGCTCACAGCAGCAAGGAGAAAGTGGGATTTGTCCAGGGTTAGTGCATTGTCTTCTCACAGGTTGAATGCAGTTCATGAAGCATCCCTTGGCTATCCCCAACTAATTATTTTGACCTCTTCTCAGCTTTTTAAAGAATATGCTGTCAACCAAAGATCTTAGGCCATTCACTGCTCTTTTGTAAAAGTTAATGTGGATGGGAAATAAAGCATCAAATACTGAAATAGAAAGTTATTCCTAACCCCCTTTGCGAGATTATAAGTGCCAGTATAATCTTAAAGAAATACCTGATAAAGCAAAGCTTTATAACTGAATTTATTACTGACTTAGGGAGAGGCCGTATAGCTTAATAGTAAGAACAGTTGAATTCAAATTTCCTCTCCCTTCTTACTAGCTGGTTGACCATAGGGAAGTTGTTTAACTTATCTGAGCCTCAGTTTCCTCATCTGTAAAATAGGGATTCATTAAAAAAGCCCTGTTTAAAATTACCAACATTTTAAATTACCCCTTGCACTTCCTATTTTTCTTCCCTATTTTATATTTTTCTTTAGTACTTAACATAATTTAACATGCTATGAGGTGAACTCATTTCTTCGTTATGGTTCTCCTCCCCCAGAATATAATTTCCATGAAGGCAGGAATTTTTATTTGTTTTGTTTATTGTGGCATGTAGTAAGCACTCAATAAATATTTGTCTAATTAATAAACAAGCTTATTTTAGAGTAATTGTGAAGATTGAATGAGAACTTTTATTGAATGAGAACTTTTTGTGGCCCTTGGCACATACTAAGCATTTAAAAAATGTTACCAATTATGAAGTTTTCCTTGGCTCTAAGGAAGAAAATAGAGGTCTTATTTATATAACCGGTTAGTATTAAAGTATTTTGCTGCATATTTTTGAAAAATGAACATAAATCATAGTGCTCAATTATATCAGATTACATGGTATGTAGATTAGATGATTATAACTTAAAAATGAAATATATGTTGCTATGTCTTATTCTTAGATTTATTTTACTCTTAAGATAACATATTCAAATTGTACCTAGGATATGTAATGCATTTATAATATTTTTCCTTGTATTCTTACATTTTTATACATATTTTCTCTCTTCTACTAGAGTATTAATTACCTCAAGTCAGGAACCATGCCTTTTTTCATATTTTTATTCCCCAGTGCTTTTGTTATAGCTTATTTTGCTATAATGTCTTAGGGCTATATTCCTAAGACATTCAGGATAATAAAAAAAAATTCTGTTATAAAAACAGTGGCTTAATTTTTGGGGAGGGAGGGTTAGGAACTAGAGAGCTCCATATACAACACATTTTTCCTGGGGCATTTTCAATTAAAATATATTACTGCTATGTGTATATAAGTATAAAGCCTAAACCTACTAAATCTGACATTTGATTACAGCCTTCCTTTAACAATGATGCATTGGACTTCTTCTTTTTTTTTTTTTTAATAACTACCAGCACAAACTGCTTACTAAACATTTCAATCAGCTGCGTCACCCATTGTTCTTACCTTGCACAGAACCACTCAAGGCAGCACTTATTTGGTGTATGTTCCTTCAACAAAAGTCTAAGATCTTCCTCTGTACCTTTCACCATCCTATGCCCGGGTGGTACCATGATCCATTTTTCTAAGTAAATTGAATGTTCTAGTTTGGGTAACAAATTCCTGCACCCTAGTTAATTGATCCAATTTAGGCTATAAAAATTTGGGCTTTGAAACAGTTCCTATACTTTTACATTGTTATAACTTAGTGCATATTTATTGTAGCAGTTCTTAACTGCTGTCTCCCTACTTCTACTCTTCATTTCTGAAACACTTGCCAGATTACTCCTCATAAAATGTGACCAGAGAGATTTTTGATAAACACAACAGAATGACCACGTGTATTTATCCTCTCCCAAATCACTTTAAAATGACCGTAAAGGAGTTGGAAAAGAGCATCTGCTCATTATAAAAAAGGAATGCGACAAAGACGGTGACGAATAGCAAGTGATGAACATTTCTCCTCCAAGAGAAACAAAATTGCATGTGAAAGAAAATATAAATTTATTACAGTATTTCTATATGCTGTGAATATTTATATAGTTATGAAACTGTAAATGATTAACATTATTTAACCTAAAAATGTAATAAAACTATTTTGGAAAGAAAGGGGAAGAAAGAAGGTAGGAGAAATCATCTCCCATTAGAAAAAGCCAGTAGATAATAGCCAAAATTGAAAAATTAGTAGTAGCAGTAAAAATATGAGTTAATTATCAGAAGAAAAACAGCTAAAAGATTCTGGAGAGCAGAAACCAAGGAATAGAATGGAGCAGGAGGTTGCTATTTAACTTTATTAGCCCTCTAATACTCTTTAATTTTTAAAATTATGTACATGTAGTACTTTGATTAAAATTAAAATTTAAAAGCTATCCACTTTGTAATTCCCTTGCTCCAAAAATGTCAAAGGATTTCTATTTCCTACCACACAGGTGACAAATTCTTTGTCTTTTTTAAGCCAGATTTTTATATTCCCTATGTAAGCCTTTGCTTCCCACTGAAGTGACACTGCCCTTGAACCCTTTAGAAGAAGCCCCTTCCAATCCTGAACCACCCTCCACCTCTCCTCCTTTCCAAATCCTGTCACTCTTCCTTTAAGGCCTAGCTCCTATTTCTTTCCTAAGCCTTCCTGGTCTCCCCTCCCCAAGCCAGTGAGTGACCCCTCCTAAACAGCTGTGGCTCTAGTCGTCTATACCACTCATTAGACACTTACATGGCCTTTTCTTGTTTGTAATGTTTTTGATGTCTTATCTCCCCAACTGGATTATAAGCTCCAACCGAGCAAGAAGGACATCTTATTACCATTTTATATACATCTTTCACAGTGTTATTGTTTGATAGATATCTGTTTAATATTAGGTCCTCACTCAGCCATCAGAAAGCTTTCTGTTCTACTACTCTTTATTCTAGGCATGTCTCAGGACTATGTACTTTGGTCTAAAAATCTCTATCTCTGTCAGCCTTACTGAGAGGTTGGAGGCCAGGGCTTTATCTCTTTGCTGGTGGTGCTGTCCTTGGTTGACACAGTGTGCTAGTTGCTTTTACAGAACATAACCTGGAGAATCATTCTCTAATCTCCCAAACCCTGCAGGTGTTTTTAGGCAGTCAGAATTTTTTTTTACTATTTGGGAGAAATGCTAATTTATCATTACCATCACCACTTTGGGGTTTACAGATCTTTTCCCCTTATACTCCCTTGCCTTATGATCCCCTGCGCTGCAAAAAGCCAAGAAAAACAGAATAAGCAAAGCCCTCTGCAGTCTCTAAGCACAACCACCTGGCTTTACGTTTGCCCTAGTTAAGCTTCGTCAGTGATACATTCTTGCCCACTGAGCTAGAGCCCCAATGTGACCTGAAACGTTCGGGTCATTAGTTCTTAATCTTTAAAAGACAGTAATAAAACTATTGAAAAAAAAGACCGTACCCTTTTATGTAATGATGTTTACTTTGAATTTATATTAGTTCACACAAACACTCCATCCATGCTTTTGTTCCGGCCCTCCAGTCCAGTTTAAGAACCCATTGTGGCCCTCGAGTCAAAAAGTTTGCCCACCCCTGGGCTAGGGAGAAGCATGAGTTCACCAGAGCCGTTGTTGGGATTTTCAGGGGAAGAAATGGGTGAGACAGGGTCGGTACAATCAGTAAGTTTAGGATTAGATAGTTTGAATAATTTTCGCCGGTTCTGGACTATGGGATGGTCCCTACTTGTCCATACCTAGCCCTGGGTGCTTTAGGGAAGAGGAAATTATTGGTTTGCTGTGTTTGATAAAGTGGTCGGAGGTAGGGACTCTGGATTGGTTGGTTTGCATGCTTGCAGTTAAATTGTTTCCTACCTTTAGGAATTAGCTAATTCTGGAAGAGGCAGTTCCTTAGTCCACAATGCCCCAGGATGTCAAAGCTCTGTAAAATACTATAGAAAGCAAAAAAAAAACATGCATAGTATAATAACATGCATACACACAATTATATTTTCTATTTCAGTAAACCATTTCTTGGACCTCCTGAGGCCCATCTGTAGACTCAAGGTTTAAAACCCAAGTTGGGCCCTGGGAGCTCTGTGTCTCCAAATACAGTATATGAATTTTGTTTGCCTCTTTACAAGAAGGTCTATAGGTAATAATCAGTAAAGACAAGAGGATGTAGCAACTGCTCGATTTTTTATGGTAAAGATTTTCTTTTTTCTTTTGACTTTTGTACTAAGAGCTTATCTGTGGATATTTTGTGCCAAGAGGGATAAGCCTGCATCGCCTAATTGTTGCATCAAGTCCGTCCTCACAGGGCGTCCTGGTGACATTTTAAATACATGGAAATTTTTGAATGCATGAAAACGTCTGGTGCTGAGTCTCTGCTGCATATTTGTTCTGGCACCTGCTCCTCTCTTCTTGGAGTTTATTCCATTGCCTAATTCTGTACATTGTCTCCAAACCTTTCATTAAACATTGTTGGAAATTTTGCTTTTTAACCTCAGCATCCCCACTTATCTATTGAACAGAAACAGAGCCGTCTCTGACTAGTAGGCATTTCCTAGAGTGAAAAGCTCCCCATCTTGCCTTTTATGACTTTTTAGAGCATGAAACAGCAGTGTTCATCCTGTGGGCCTCAAGGCAAGAGCCTTGCAGAGACAGACAAACGGGACAGCCCACTCCCAGCTTGGGTCCTCCAGAGGCCAGAGGGAGAAACTTTTTAATGTTATACCGACTTATAGTAAAAATCTACCCACCCTGCTTTGTTTTGACTGCATTTAGGAAGAAAAAAATTGGAGTGTTTTTTCTGCTTGTAACCATCAATTTCTTAGTGCCCTGAGTACTGTACTGGGTAGATTTCCAGAGGCTAGATGCTTTCTTAGAGTCTCAGAGATCAAACAAAAAGGGTTTTAGGAATTCTGCAAGTGTCCTTCTGATGGTTGAGTGGATATTTCTCAAAGCCAAAGGTAGTCTGGCTCCAGGTTAACAAATTGAGTTGCAACTGTGTATTTTGTGCAAGGTGCACTTTAGGGCACAGGACTGAGAGGCACTTAAGTCTCTCGGGGTTTAAGATAGTCCTTCCTCTTAAGGGGCTAAGAATCTAATAGTAAGACTCACACATACTCAAGTAACCCTTTGTCTCTATATTTAATATGGAGTTACTGTATACTGTGTGTGGCAGAGCTTCAAGATATTTCATGAAAAGATAAGAAAATTGTGTGTCCTTCCTCTCAAGAACTTACGTGTAATGCACCATGGGGATACAGGTTCAGGGAAAGTGTTGAGGGGAACAAAGCAAGCATGCTTGGTTTATAGATTCCAAGTTGGCCTCTGGTGGACTGGATTTTATACCTGCCCTCAAGTAGAGTGACTAAGGGTAGGGAGTGCTGCCTAATAAGATGGCAGGAGATAGAGCAGAAGGAATATGATAAAATAAGAGAGAGAAACAAAAGGCCGTGGGGCTTGCAAAGAAGATCATATCAGGTTAGTGAGAGCAGAAAAGATTGCTTAGAAAAGGGGAGTTGAAGAAGTCCTTGAATGAGGAATAGGGACGGAGAGATATTAGCATTTATTGAAGGAGAGAAGAAGGAATATAATAGTAGAAACAGAATAAGCAGAAGTATAAAAGCGGGAATATATTTAAAACATATTTACAAAATTATGTGAATAATGAGCAGTGGGAAATAAGCACAGAAAGATAGATTTTTGGTTGCCTTGAACAGCAGACCAAGGAATTTTATATTAGTTTAGACCAGAGGTTCTCAACCTGTGGGTCGCGACCCCTTTGGGGGTCGAACGACCCTTTCACAGGGGTCGCCTAAGACCATCAGAAAACACATATATAATTACATATTGTTTTTGTGATTAATCACTGTGCTTTAATTATGTTCAATTTGTAACAATGAATTGGGGGTCACCACAACATGAGGAACTGTATTAAAAGGTCGCGGCATTAGGAAGGTTGAGAACCACTGGTTTAGACAATGACATTAAAGCTTTTTGAGTGAATGAGTGACACAATCAAAACTCTGCTTTTAAAAATAAATCAGTCTTCCCTGGCCAGGTGGCTCAGTTGGTTGGAGTCGTCCCATACACCAAAAGGTTGTCAGTTCAATACCCAGTCAGGACACATACCTAGGTTGCAGGTTTGATTCCTGGTCAGAGTGCATATGGAGGCAGTCAGTCAATGTTTCCCTCTCCTCTCTCCCCTCTCCCCTCTTCATGTGTGTGTTATAATCAATAAACTTATCTTGGGGTGAGGAAATAAATCAATCAATCTGGCATTGAAATATGGATTGGAGAGAGGAGCAGAGAAAGGAAGATAGGTGACTTTTTAAGGGACAAGCTTAGTGTTAATTGCAAGGTCATTTCATGATGTTACCCCCATCCCATGTGGCTGGCTTATAGAAAAGTTTGCAGGCTGTCATGCATTCTTTTCTTTTTTTTTTAAGCAAAGTTTATTTTTTTAAAAATATATTTTATTGATTTTTTACAGAGAGGAAGGGAGAGAGATAGAGAGTTAGAAACATCGATGAGAAACATCGACCAGCTGCCTCCTGCACATCTCCCACTGGGGATGCGCCCGCAACCCAGGCACATGCTCTTGGCCGGAATCGAACCCTGGACCCCTCAGTCCGCAGGCCGACGCTCTAGCCACTGAGCCAAACCGGTTTCGGCAGCTGTCATGCATTCTTTATGATGACCAGCACCAGTTAGTCTTCAGAAGGCATTGCACCACCATGCTCACTGGCTTGCAGGCATCCCTTAAGTGTGCTCAGTGTTGTCTCAGAGGTGTATATAATAAGCAACTCTGACAGAAAGGAGGAGACTGAAACATACCTTAATCTCCTTTTGCTTTCTCTTGTAAAATAACCTCATTCAAACACTGGAATTTTGCCACAGGTCTTTCTCAGGAACTTACCTAACCTGACATGAAATATAAGCCTTTCTTATTTTCAGGTAAGATGTTATATAGCATCAAGATGGTCTCTAAGAGAAAAGCTTGGAGCTGGGCATCTGTTAGTACATTTCATCCATGCAGAACCTAGGAAGTGTGAACCTAGGAAGCCCATGGCCTTAGAGTCTCTGCTTTTGTGGGGTACAAAGTTTGTGTGGCCATATGGCATTGATACATACACTCACATAATTTTCTTCATTTTATTTTTTAATAGCGGTAGGCTCATACAGAACAACATATCAAGGACGTCTTCCTGTGTCAGTATCTATAGGTGTACTTTATTCTTTTTAATGGCTGTATGGTGTTCCGTAGTGTAATTGACCAAGTTTATTAATGGTTTTCTTTTTGATGGATGTTTAGGTTGATTTACAATAAAATTCAAGCTTCTTTTACAAACCATAATTGTTTAGTTCCATTCCTGGATGTATATATACCACACTGAAAATTCCCTTAACATGTGATTTGGTTTTCACACTATCTAGAGCAGCGGTTCTCAACCTGTGGGTTGCGACCCCTTTGGGGGTCGAACGACCCTTTCACAGGGGTCGCCTAAGACCATCAGAAAACACATATATAATTACATATTGTTTTTGTGATTAACCACTATGCTTTAATTATATTCAATTTGTAACAATGAAATTGGGGGTCACCACAACATGAGGAACTGTATTAAAGGGTCACGGCATTAGGAAGGTTGAGAACCACTGATCTAGAACATACATAGAGTTTATATAAACTTCCCACAGTTTATAAGGCTGGCATAACATTCCTTGCAGTTCCCGTTAATGCTCCTAACCCTTGTGTATTTCATGCCTCTGGAATGAATGGCAGTATTCTAAGTCCTTTAAATGTACAGTATTTAATAGTAAAATGCAAGCGAAAAGTTGACCCCTTCTCTCAAGTTCTCTATCTTTAAAAAGAAGGAAAGAGGCCATGGGAACCAACTGAACATTGATGTCTAAGTGTAAACAGAGCTATAAAAGCTTGCTCTCAGAGCAAACTTTATTTACTTACAGCCAGGTACCTGAAGGACAACAAATGTTTTGTGTTCTAAGAATAGCTAATATTGTGTGGGCAGGGATTCCCCTCTAATTCAGAAAAGCTTTCGGGAGGAGGTGGGATTTTATTTAGGTTAAAAGACTTCTAGAAAGGCTAATCTGGAGTGTAGTCTAGCTTCCAGGTGCATCCTTTTAGCAGTGTCTCAATATAGGGCTTGTTAATAATGCTCTTTTCCACTTTGTCCTAGTAGTAATGTCTGAACAGTGGATTTTAATGAGAAACTATTTCAACTTAGCTATCTTTATGTGCAAGTATTGTTCTCCTAGAATCCCACAGCATGTGTATGGCTCTGGGGACCACTCAGATTGCTAAGCAATTTGTGTTTTGAAACAGAACCATTTGCCATGCTCATTCCCTTATTTTTGCTCCATACGTTCCGCTAGTTGGTGCCTATACTTTTAGAACAAGGTCTGGAATCCTTTTTCCACATTGGGATCTAGGGAACAGACTGGCTGGGCCTGTGGAACAGAATCTGCCTTAAAGGATCTAGTTACTAAGATTTTGTCAGACCCACTTTTAGCAGAATCAGGATGTAATTTTCAACAAAATTCCCGACCATCTTTCTATAAGCAACTGCCAACACATTCATTAGGAATTGCTAACTTTTTGACCTTACTCAAAACACTGTAGTCTCTCTACAAAAACCAAGTTGGCTGGATGCTTTATCTCAATATTGTGATCACAAGTCCCAATATTTACAATATTTCCCTTGGACCTACTTGTGGAAAAACGTAAGATTGTTGATTGTACAAATGTTCCCTTCATTCCAAAGTGAATGTGAACTTGGTAGTCAAGACCAAGTATTCTGTAGTCCACTTTCTGACCTGACCTTTGTCCTTCAAGGGGGGCTTCTTTGTTAGCCCTTAGGGCTTAGCCTTTCTGTCCCTGGGTAAACAGTGATGTGGCAGTGATCACAGTGAAGTGACATGCTGTCTGTGGTGCTCCAAAGTCTCTTCTAAACTGAGTGACCCAGGCTGTGGATTAGAAAATGTCATGGGCTGGGCAGAGCAGATCTGGCCACTTTCCTACATGTTGGCCCTGACTGAGTCAGCCCAGTAATGCTGTACCCTGAAATGTACAGGTGTGATTTGACAGGAGCTTTTCGCCCTTTACAAACTGGGCCTCCTAATGAGAATGTAGGCTCATAGAGCAATAATTCACGTGTAGGTGGCCTGTAAGGAAAGTTTTAACAAAAGAGTTGGTTAAGAAGCTGATTTATTTTCTTGCTGTAACTCTCTTGTCATGTGCTGAGTGGGGGCGGAAGGGGAGAGGAGGGTGGGGAACGGTGCTGCTGAAAGCATTTATCTTCATTTCTGCCATCTCCTAGTGTTTATTACCCTGTGATCGACAGATGAGGAAAGCTGCCAGTCAAACCCACGTTCAGCACATTTCCATTTCCCCTCTTTGCAGATTTAGGCTTTTGAAATCTGCATCCTCTTTGCAGCAATAAAGGTCGTTCCCTCCTGCTGCTGACAATCCCAAGACCCTCTGGTCCAATTCCACTCACTGTGCTTCTACCAAACAATAAAAGCCGCAGGAGTCTCAGCAATTTAAGACAAGTGATTGGTGAGAGATGTTCAGTGTTTGAGTCAGTATCTTTCTCTCTCACATCTTTCTCCCTCAGCCCTCCACCCCTTCCCTTCTCTCTCTGCCCATCTTTATGTGGCTGAGGCACCCCCTTTAGCAGCTCTATTGTGCAACAATGAGAGGATGACTGCTCTTTGACTTCTTTCCTGGCTTCACTCAGAGACCTCCTGCCTAAGCCAGTGTCCTCCCAGCAACAGGGGTTGCTGGGATCTAAATAGAGGAACTGCTAGATAGTGGGGGATGTGGAAGTGGAGGTAGAGTAATTCTTAATACCCGTATCACCTGCATGTCTTCTGTCAGAGGTAGAGGCTTTGAGGAAATTCCTGCCTGGTGAGAGTGAATGCCAGGTTTTTTGTTTTTGCTTTGGGGTTGTTGGTTTTTTCCTCCATTTCTCCTGAAGGCTGTGGGTTTTGGAATGCTGTTCCTAATAATTTTCCAGTAGCATGTGTTCTTATGAGCTTATTTGTTTTTGTCTTAATATTTGTGGGTGGAAGAAAGGTAATGATATTCATTTCTTTGAAAATGCTTGTTCTGCTTTCATAATTACTTGTCCCAATTATATCATTAGTGTAAGTTAGATAATTGCGTCATTAGGATGTATATATTGAAGAAAGGCAGGTCTACAGAATGGTGATGAAAATGGGCCCCAGCTTCTTCATCTACCCACACAGGAGCATCTTCGCTTGACTTCAGAGAGCTAGGAGCTACCAACCGTCCTGTCAACAGTCAAGATTAATGCTGGGTTTTAATGTGATGGAGGAAGGAGTGAGGACCCAGTGAAGAGCAGCTTACTTCCTTTGCTGTAGGGTGGTAATACATTGCTGAACTTGGGATGACACTATTACTTTCAAGGCAGTGTGATGGAATCATTGGTAATCCTCGAATTAGGAAGCAGAGTAGTCTTAAGGCAGTTCTACCACCTTGGGCCTTGCTGAAGTTCACTAGGTCTAATGACATGAACCTTATGCTCTGTTTGACCCCTTTGAATGGCTGTTATTAAAGGGAAAATGGCCATTTCAGGCCTAGAGGTTATGCTCTCCTATCAGAACTAACTACTCCCCTGTATATTTGAGTATGACTGCTTTCACACCAGGCTTGTGAATGTGTTATGCTATCTAGTTGTGCATCTCTTCTTGATTTCAGTGTTCGTTAAAAACTAATACCAATACTGAATGCTTCCACTTAAGGATGTATCTAAAGTAGTAAAATTCATAGAAACAAGAAGTAGAATTGTGGTTACTAGGAGCTGGGGGGAGGGAGTAGAGTTGTTTAATCAAGTATAGAGTTCAGATGTGTAAGATGAAAAATTCTGGGGCTCAGCATCACATGTGAATATATATGTAACTACTAAGCTGTACACTTAAAATTGTTAGGATGGAAATTTATTTTATGTGTTTTATACCATACACACACACACACACACACACACACACACACACACACACACACACGAGGCCCGGTGCATGAAATTTGTGCACCGGGGGAAGGGGGTGGGGGTTTCTCTTAGCCCAGCCTGCACCTTCTCCTGCTGGATCGGGCCTAAACTGGCAGTCAGGCATCCCTCTTGCAATCTGGGACCGCTGGTTCCTAACTGCTAACCTGCCTGATCGCCCCTAACCACTCTGCCTGCCTGCCTGATTACCCCAAACCCCTCTGCCTTCCTGCCTGATCACCCCTAACTGCTCCCCTGCTGGCCTGATTCCCCCCCAATTGCTCTTCCCTGCTGACCTAATTGCCCCTAACTACCCTCCCCTGCTGACCTGATCGCTCCCAACTGCCTTCCCCTGCCAACCTGATCACTCCCAACTGCCCTCTCCTACAGGCCTGATCTCCCCTAATTGCCTCTACCTCGGCCCCCACCACCAGGGCTTTGTCTGAAAGGAAGTCGGACGTCTGGAAGATGGCCGGTCGACCTGGTCTAATTAGCATATTACCCTTTTATTAGTATTGATAGATTATATAGGTTAGGCTTGCTTAAATGGGGGGTGGGCAGGAGCCATTTTCAGCA
>NW_006296627.1:4031317-4042812 GCF_000327345.1 Myotis davidii | reverse complement strand
TAGCTGGACTGATAGCCAGCCATATGCACTAGACTGCCAAACTGGTCATTAAAAAATTGAACTGCTTTCTTACACCTTACACCAAACAGCTGTTGCCCTTAAAACCCCTTCTCAGCCCCCACCTTAGGTTCTGCCTTTGCAGTTCACCCAGATTAGGTTCTGATTGGTTGGTTTCTATGCCAGTCAGCGTCTCTGGGCCTATCTCTGGGCCTGATCTGCATCCTCCACGGCACTGACGATCAGGCCCCACCTCTCTCTCTCCCGGGGCCTGATCTGCAGCCGCTGTGGCCTCCGGAGGCCTAATGACCTCACTGCGCCCGCCCACCCTTTGCTGCCCCACTCGCCCACTGGCCGCCAGCCTTGCTGTGATAGGAGCCTGTGGGCCGCGGGGAAGGGACCGAGAGGTGCACCATGCACTTCCTGGTGACCAGTCATTTGTCTGGTCGTTTAGGTCGTGACGGCCTCTGGCGTTTTATAATGTAGATTAATTTTTTATTTAAGAGAATAAGGGAGAGGGAGACAGAGAGATAGAAATATCAATGATGAGAGGGAATCATTGGTTGGCTACCTCCTGCACAGTCCCTCTGGGGATCAAGCCTGCAACCTGAGCATGTGCCCTGACCAGGAATCAAACTGTGACCTCCTGGTTCATAGGTCAGTGCTCAACTACTGAGTCACACTAGAGGGGCACCACAATTTTTTAAAAGTTAACACCAGATTCTGTACTACTTACTTTGGATAGGAAGACTATATGTCCTCTTGGCCTGTTATAAAGCTAATCTGCTGTTGCTATATAATCCTGGTTTGAAATGTTTTGAGAATATTTTTTATGAGAACTATTTTGTGGTGGGTTTTTTTTCCTTCCTTGCACACTATCTGTATTCCAGGCCTTACTGATTTCCTTCTTGAGTTCTAAGACTGTCATTTGTTGTTTTGTTGGCCTTATCCAATGCCTTTGACCTCAGCAGTTTATTTCTTGGGTCTGCCTCTAAAGTTAATGATTTGTGTATGGACTGATGCTACAGGAGCAGGAGCTTTGGAGCCTTTAGGAGTTTATTGGGCAATAAAAGTAGGTTGGTTTGGGGGCTGAATTCTTGCTGAGAGAATGTCACTGACATCTGTATCCACAAAATATTTACCCTTTAATTTATGTTAAATATACTTGAAATTAATGTTGTATAATGATTGACACCAGTTTAAGTGACCAGTTAGAACAGTTATTAAACAGCCTAAATCTGATAGACCACACACTTAGAACATTTCCTATGTCCAAATTATAGACATGCACATGATACCTTTTGGGAATTTTACTTTTCTATTTTTACAGAAAATGATGTCCCCTAATACTTTAATTTTTTATTTTAGCCCCAGGAAAAAGTTGAAGACTCGGTTTCAGTTATAAGTAATTTACTCAGAATTGGTCTTTGAAAACACTTTTTCCTTCAAAAGGAAATAATTCTGTTTCGCTAAGTACTTTTATGATTGCTGGGTTCCGTGCAGTGTATTGTCTATAAATAAAAAAAACCAAACACATTATCTTAGGTGAACCTGTGGTTTAATTATAAACATATAGTGGGACATCATTCAGCTATAAAAAGAAATGAATTACTGATACACACTATGACATAGATGAACTTTGCAAACGCTCTGCTAAGTGAAAGAAGCCAAACACAAACGGCCACCTGCCATGTGATTGCATTTATATGAAATGTCTAGAAGAGACAAACCTGTAGAGACAGAAACTATATTAGTGGTTGCCTAAGGCTAGGGAGGGAGTGGGGGCAGAGTAGAGAATGGCTGTTAATGATTTGTGTGTGACCTAATGCTACCATGTTCTTAGGAGCAGGAGCTTTGGAGCCTTTAGGTAATGGGTAAGGTATGGAGGGAAGGGGGTGATGAAAACATCCTGAAATTAAATAGTAGCGGTGGATGTTATGAAATTGATTTTGATAATGGTTGCACAGCTGTGTGAATACACTAAAAACCCTTTGATTGTATCATTGGAGGAAGTCTTGTTATCTGCCCTCCGGGATTCTTTCCAGGTCCCCAGCCTATAGAGTAATGGACTATGCTCTTCCATAAGACTTTTAAAATAGTGATGAGGTGACAAAGTGCGTGTCACAAAGTGTTTAGTTCTACCCCTTTCTTAGAACAAATATAAAGACTTTTTGAATGAAGCTTTCTGAAAAGAAATAACTTCTTTCTAGGATGCCATTCAGTGTATACTTAGAGAGGAAGAATGCTTTTTATATCAAAATAATCCTGTGTGTTGTTCTAAGAAGAATTGGTTTTCATAGACAGAAACCAATTTGTTTTAAAGAACTCAAACAATCTATAAGAAAAGACTTAAAATAACCAAACATAAAAATGCACGTAAGATGTGGGTAGGTAGCCGAAACCGGTTTGGCTCAGTGGATAGAGCGTCGGCCTGCGGACTGAAAGGTCCCAGGTTCGATTCCGGTCAAGGGCATGTACCTGGGTTGCGGGCACATCCCGGGTAGGAGATGTGCAGGAGGCAGCTGATCAATGTTTCTCTCTCATCGATGTTTCTAACTGTCTATCCCTCTCCCTTCCTCTCTGTAAAAAAATCAATAAAATATATTTAAAAAAAAAAGATGTGGGTAGGTAATGCACGCTAAAAGAAATAGCCAATAAGCAAATAAAAAGATGTTCACCAGTACTCTAAATTTTTGAAGAAATGCCAAGGGATACCAAAAATGGAATTGTCATTTTTTACTTCACAAATTGACCCAAATTTATACTATTAGTAATAGCCTTATTGAATATAATTCACATACCATATCGTTCACCTATGTAAAGTATACAGTTCAGCCTGGGCAGTGTGGCTCAGTTAGTTGAGCATTGTCCCATATAGCAAAAGGTCTCTGGTTTGATTCCTAGTCAGGGCATATGCCCAGAAATGCAGGCTCGATCCCCAGGAGGGGGCGTGTAGGAGGCAGCCAACAGATTCTCTCTTCTTTTCTCTTCCTCTTTCTTTAAAATCAGTAAAAATATATTTTTAAAAATACAGTATACAATTTAGTGATTTTTAGTATATTCACAGAGTTGTGCAACCATTGGCACTATCTGTATATTTCAGAACACTGTTATCACCTGCTAAAAAAACTCGTACCCATTAATACTCACTTCTCCCATCATTTCCCCTTCACTTTTCAGCCCTAGGCAAATACTGATCTACTTTCTGTCTCAATAGCTTTGCCTATTCTAGACATTTCATGTAAATGGAACCATATATTATGTAGTCTTTTGTGACTAGCTTTCTGAAAAGAATTTTGAAAAGTTGGTAAGTTGTTCAGTTGCACCTGTCCTGGGGTTTCTAGTCTCAGTTCTGCTGACCAATTAGCAAGCTGATTCTTTTTTTATTTCAGAGTGGAAGGGAGAGGAGGAGAGAGATAGAAACATCAATGATGAAAGAGAATCACTACTGGGGATTGAGCCTGCAACCCAGGCTGTGCCTTTGGCCAGAATCGAACCCAGGACCCTTCAGTCCACAGGTCGATGCTCTATCCACTGAGCCAAATCGTCTAGGGCAGCAAACTGATTCTTGACTTTATATCTCAACCAAGCAGAAAGATAGTAATTGTGTTTCCATGTTGATGAGTGTTCATGCCCCCAGCCCCATTCTTGTTCCAGCAGCAGCACAGTCAGAGATGCCCATTCTGAATGAGGCACTCAAATTGAACAATTTTATAGGACCGAAATATAATTTAATTGTTTCCTTCTTTGTAACTTGCCCTTTTTTACCCTCCTGAATTAGCTTTTCTGATAGATTTGCTAATGATTCCCATTGTTCCATATTTTCACTGTACTGTTGAATCATACTCTTTATTTCCCTGCTCCTGGAACAGATCTTGGAGAGAGGCAGAAAAAAAAAGTGTTTTGAAAAAATGGCTCCTAATTCTTTTTTCCAAGCAGCAGAAGAGATGCAGAGGCAGAGATGCATGCAGGCTCTCAGGCTTGGTAGAGCTCACCTACCATGTGACTGTCATGACTATTAAGATTTTTATCCCTAGACACAGTCCCAAGGCTTCTGGCCTGCAAGTTGAAGACGTGACTCAGAAAATGAGACTTGGCAGCTTGGTTTTTGCTATTCTTTGATAGTTGGCCAGGATCACTGGATTTAAGTGTCCTCTGCCCCTTTTTTTTGTCTCTCATCACAATAATCCTTACTTACTCTTTTGCTCTGAAATTCCAGGAGAAGAACTCTCTAGAGTATGGTAGAAGGTGAACTGCCATGACTGATAGTATTCTTATGGACAGCTGCTGTTTCCTAGAACATGAATGACAGTCTTGGGCTCTCTCTCGTCTCTCTTCCTCTATTTATCTATCTATATTTATCTGTCTCTCTCAAATTAATGGACCTTTTTTTAGAGCAGTCTTAGGTTTACAGAAAAGTTATATGGAAAGTACAGAGAATGCCTATATACCTCCTCCCCACCCACATACCCATAGCCTCTCGCCATCAGCATCCTGCACCAGAATGGTACATTTGTTACAGTCCATAAACATTGACATGTCATTAGTACCCAGAGTCCACAGATTACATTAGGGTTCACTCTTAGTTGTAAGTTCTATGGGTTTTAGCAAATGTATGATGACATTTATTTGTCATTATAGTATCATACAAAATAGCTTAATAATTCCCCCAAATCTCCTTGTGTTCCACCTATGCATCCCCCTGCCCAAACCCTTGGCAACCACTGACCTTTTTACTGTGTCCATAGTTTTGACTTTTTCAAACTATATATGTCATATAGTTAGAATTATACAGTATATAGATTTTTGCTTCTTTCATTTAGCAATATGGATTTAAATTTCTGCATGTCCAGTCAAGGCACATACAAAAAGCAACCAATGAATGCGTATAAATAAATGGAACAATAAATAGATCTCTCCCTCTCTCTTCCTCTTCTTTTTTCTCTCTAAAATCAATCAAAATAAACTTTTAAATAAAAATATTAAATTTTCTGCATGTCCCTTTGTCACTGGAAAGGGACTGGGACAGAGGCAGATCTGCCCCAGTTCAGTCCAGAATGTGTGGACTCTTGATTTCATGCAGGAAAAGATTTCACAACAGGAGTCGAGTGATTTCGAGAGTATGTTTATTAAAGCCAGGGGCAATGAAACAAGGAAGGTCTGAGATAGAAGAGGTAAGATCACAGCCCCAGGAGTGCGCCCAGGCAGAGCCCTTGGGAAACGTGAGGAAGAGTCGAGCCAGGGCTTCTCTCTTTTTCTTTTCTTAGCCTGTCTAGAGGTTTATTGATCTTTTTAAACAACCAGCTTTGGGTTTTATTGATTTGGTTTTTCTCTATTGATTGCTTGTTTTTAATTTCATTGATTTCTGCTCTAATTTTTATTTATTTCTTTTCTTCTGTTTACTTTTGATTTAATTTGCTCCTCTTTTTATTTCCTAAGGTTGAAGCTTAAATTATTGTGGTAAATTTCCTTCTTAGCCCTGCTTTTGCTGTAACCCACAAATTTTAAGAAGTTATATTTTCATTTTCTTTTTTTAATATATTTTATTGATTTCTTACAGAGAGGAAAGGAGAGGGATAGAGAGTTAGAAACATCGATGAGAGAGAAACATCGATCAGCTGCCTCCTGCACACCCCCCACTGGGTATGTGCCCGCAACCAAGGTATATGCGCTTGACCAGAATCGAACCTGGGACCCTTGAGTCCGCAGGCCGACGCTCTATCCATTGAGCCAAACCGATTAGGGCTTCATTTTCATTTAGTTCAAAATATTTTAAAATTTCTCGAGTTATCTTCTTTGAGCCATGTATTATTTAAAGTGTGTTGCTAAATTTTTAAGTCTTTTAGGATTTTCCAGTTATCTTTTTGTTACTAATTTCTGTTTTACTTCCCTTGTGATCTGACAGCATCCTTTGTAAAGAGCGTAGGGCCTAGGCTACTCTTGTCCGCTTCCCCTCCTGTGGATGGCGCAAGGCACAGGGCAGCAGGGCAGCGGCCTGGGGTGAGGGATGGGGGGAGGCGCCAGCCCAGCTGGTCCCCACCTGGATGGAGGCCTCCATATCTCCTGCAGCAGTGCCTTCTCCTGCTGCAGCTCCTGGCTGGGCCGCTGCTGCTAGACATTTGGCCTTAATTCTAAAATTAAGTACTTCGTGTCCAGCCAGAGTGGCTCAGTTGGTTGAGTGTCATCCTGTGTACTAAAAGGTTGCATGTTCAATCCTTTGTCAGGACATGTATAGAAGGCAACCAACCAATTGATGTGATGTTTCTCACATTGATTTATCTCTTTTCCTTTCACTAAGTCCTAGGGCAGTGATGGCGAACTCATTTTTTTGGTTGATTTTTCTTTGTTAAATGGCATTTAAATATATAAAATAAATATCAAAAGTATAAGTCTTTGTTTTACTGTGGTTGCAAATATCAAAAAATTTCTATATGTGACACGGCACCAGAGTCACGTTGGGTTTTTCAAAATGCTGACACGCGAGCTCAAAAGGTTCGCCATCACTGTCCTAGGGTGAGGATTCAAAAATAAATAAATAAATAAATAAATACTTCTTTCTCTTGGCACTGGCGCATTATTTGGGCCAGTCTCTTACAAAAGGACTTCTATGAGCTCAATTATTATTATAGCTCTGTTGATTACAGAGCTATACCCATTGAGGAAAGCATACAGAGATTCAAGTAAATTATCAAAGTAAATTTTTAAAAATATTGTTTTATTGATTTCAGAGAGGAAGGGAGAGGAGAGAGATAGAAACATCAGTGATAAGAGAGAATCATTGATCGGCTGCCTCCTGCATCCGATCCCCTCCTGGGGATCAAGCCTGCAACCTGGGCATGTGCCCTTGCCTGGAATCGAACTTAGGACCCTTCAGTCTGCAGGCCGACGCTCTATCTACTGAGCCAAACCAGTTAGGGCCAAGGTAATTTTAATGACGGTCATTTGTTAGACATTTATTATTTATTTGCCATCACATTACATTTATTGTTTCAGTAAGTTCTCCCAACAACCCTATAAGTTGTAGGTATTCTTATTATACTCTTTTTTTATAGATAAGGAAACTTACCTGGTTTCTTTATCTGTAAGGAAAGGCCAGGGATGTTGCTTAAACATCCTACAATGCACAAGACCCACCCCACCCTGTAAACAATTATTGGCCCACAGTATCAACAGTGAAGGTTGAGAAACCTTGAGTCTAGCTTGTTTCATTCTGTTGTTACTGAGAAAACATTGTGGCCTGAGAAATCCCTCAGCAGTTTCTCGGGATTTGGTTTCTGAGGCTGTGTCCTATCTAATACTTTGTAGCTCAGCCCATTGACTCATTCTGGCACGTCCTATACCTTCACCTTATACTAAATGGTTGGGTTTTCTTAGTAGGGTGGTACTTTTTCTTCCTGATATTTCCAAGAGAGAGGCGTGGTTGGCCAGCAGTTCTTGCAGAAGAGAACCTGGTGACAATCTGTTGCTGGCATCTTTAGCTCCCTAATCTATGTTTACATGGCACCAAAACTGACTCTTCCTGGTGCCAGGCTTCTTTTCTCCTCAGCACTCTGGCACTGTTGGCAGGGAACACTTCCCCAGTCTCTTCACACATGTTTATTTTATTGCACAGCTGTTCTCCAGAAGATGTTTCTTGAGGCACGCACAGGGTGCTTCTAGAGCAGTGGATTGGAGCCTTAGTCATTCGTGTTCCCAGATCCACAGCACTCGTAAAGCATCTGGTATTTTCCGTAACTTTTTTCCTGTTTGTAGTTCTCATCTTCTCCCTCATATTTTAAACCCCTAGAATATGGGGTTTGTTTCTTCCACTTATTTTCTACCTTCTTTTAGCAACTAGCATTTTGTTCATCATATACTGAGAAAATCAATTTATCTTCTTCCATTTAGGGTTATATGATTTCCTATGAGGAGTTGGAGGAAACGATAAGGAACTAAAGTAATTTGAGAGAGGCTAGTGGTTAAAGGAAGATGTCAGCCATCTAGATAAGAAGCCAGGGGAACAATTCAGAAGCTTCAGTGGAATGGAGCCTGGGTCAGAGTGCAACTGAATAATTCTGTCCTGGGAAGAGGTAGATCTTAGAATTTAAAAAATGGTTTTCATTATCAAAGAGGCCCATAAAAATAAGAAAGTTCCTATTAAGGCGGTCCCTTGGAATCTTAACCTCCTCGTGACCCAGAAGTTTAGCAAAAGTTTCTGATTAGATGTGATTATATAGAATTTTCTGTAAAGGTTAAAAGGAAGGGCATAGTCCTAGCTGGGTAACTAAGTTGGTTAGAGCATTGTCTCAATATGCCCAGGTTGCAGGTTCAGTCCCTGGTCTTTATTTATTTATTTATTTATTTATTTACTAATTTGAGTGGTGCCACAGGACCTTCAATAGGGGTACCAGGTCAGTGGACTCATTGGCAGCATCCCCCAAATGCTGTCTTCCTTGGACCTTGGGGAGATCATGACCATTTGGGTCTCTCTGTCTTTGAATCTGTAAGATTTTTAAAGAATATGTTGTTTGGGGGGTATTGTTTTCTCTAAAACGGTATTTGTCAACCTCTA
This sequence comes from Myotis davidii, assembly GCF_000327345.1. Taxonomy (NCBI): domain Eukaryota; kingdom Metazoa; phylum Chordata; class Mammalia; order Chiroptera; family Vespertilionidae; genus Myotis; species Myotis davidii. The sequence goes on along the minus strand of NW_006296627.1, from coordinate 4,034,264 downwards.
TTTCATTATTACCCTTCTGAGGAGCCCTTTTAGACATTTTTCCCCCCTAATCATCTCTACTGTCATGAAATTTTAATATCACAGATGTGCTGTGTATCTGTTTATCTACTGCAGTACATAGGAGGGCAACCAGCTATTGTACTAAGATTCCCCCCGCCCACCTCTATGAGCTAGTTTTCACCCCCATGAGGGTAGTATTGCCCATGTTGAGAATACATAATCTAGACATATCATCATCTTGAAAATGAGCTGTTACAGTATGTGTACTTTCTCTGCAGTTGAAACTGGGACAGAGGCACTATCAGTAAACTAACATTGAAAAGTCTTCTCAGGCAGTGGCCTGCAGCAACTAGAGAAGAGTAGGAAGAGTACTTTTCTCTTATTTTAGGGCTTGTTTTCTCTCTGAATAATCTTTTGACCATTTGAGCAAAAAATTGGAAAACACCAGGAGTAACAGAGCAATGAAGGCAGTTCTGTAAAAGTTAAAAAATAAAAGATAAAAAGATGACAAAACCCTTTGTAGTGATATGCAGAAATAGGTATAAAATTGTTCACTATCTGGAGACTAGTAAGTTCTAACAAGCTCTGTTTCTCAAAGTAAGAGTTGATTTGCAGCAGAGAATACTGCTAGCATGCAGTAGGTTGTCTAGCATGCAAGAATGTTCTCCCAGGAGGGTTTGGCTCTGTCTGATCGGAAGGGTGGTTGTGTACGAAATGCACCTTGGAAGGAGGAGGAGGAAATGACATGTTCATGTAAATGAAATACAACTGCAAATTAAAGTGTCACCCTGTTAAAAATCCATTTTTTATTTAATTGGCTACCAAGGAAAAAATGTCACACAGAAGCGTATATCTCAGGGAAAATTAAACTGTGAGATGTTACAAGTGAATCTGGATTCAGAGAAGTTCTTATGAGTGGGGTGGAAGTGTGGGTTATAAAATGTTGTCTCAATAAAAATATTTTGATGCTGAAAAAACTAGGCTTATAAATTTCTGCTGTGTTACATGCCAAGGGGCCAGAAGAAATTAACAAATATTACCTCGTTTGTTTTTTATAGTCTAGATCCAGTCAGCTGTATAGTGGCTGCCTGTTCCCTGGAGGAAGCCTTCCTTTAAGATGTTTTATTAGGAAGAATGTCATATACTAAGGAGAAGCTTTCTCCTAAAGAGCGCTGCTTATTACAAAGACATCCAGGGATCAAAATGCTTTTCTCTGTTAATGGTGTCCTCTCATACTTTCACTTTTTGTTTCACTTTATTTTTTTTTTTAAATCCGTACCCAAGGATATTTTTCCATTGATTTTTAGAAAGAGAGAGAGGGACAGAGAGAAAAATATCGATGTGAGAGAAATACATCGATTGGTTGCCTCCAACACACGCCCAACCACAGCCCCAGCCAGGGAGGAGCCTACAACCAAAGTATGTGCCCTTGTCCAGAATCGAACCTGGGACCCTCAGTCCACAGGTGGACACTCTATCCACTGAGCCAAACCAGCTAGGGCTTGTTTCACATGTTTATGAAAATTCATGTCTCTTTAGATTGTGAGCTTACCAAACAGGATATATACAGTATTTGCAACATTGTTGGCACTAAGTAAATGTTAATTAATAATGGGAGGGAGCTACCCTGGCTGGTATGGATGGCTCAATTGGTTGAGTGTCCTCCTTTGTACCAAAAGGTTGCCAGTTCAATTCCTGGTTAGGGCACATGCCTAGGTTGTGGGTTTGATCCCCAGTTGGGTGATTGTGGGAGGCAACCGATTGATGTTCACTTCTCTCTCTCTCTCTTCCCTCCCTCTCTCCTTTCCTCTCTATCTAAAAAATCAACTTAAAAAACCATATTAAATAATTGGAGAAGGCTGATGAATGGAATTATATTTCCATGTAGAATTGTTCTTGAGAAAGATGTCTGGTTTCTCCTTGAATCAGGGGCTTGACAAATGGGACTTGCCAGCCTTCTTTAGTCCTAGTATGGTTCTTCCTCTTCCCTCTCTCATACTAATCCCAGTTTTGATTTACTTATGTTCTCAGTGGAAACATGTAGATAAGCACTATAATGGACTCTCTTGTCTTCTCTCTCACCAGGGGCAGTGATTGGTGATGGACAGTCTGCTGTGGCCAGTAATATTGCCAATACCACCTACCGGCTCCAGTGGTGGGACTTCACTAAATTTGACCTCCCAGAAATCAGTAATGGTAAGCCAAGGTGGAACTTGGGATACTGATATGGATGGGGTATCTTACTGGTGAGCCATAACTCAGAAACTCACATAGCACTGGACTTTCCATCACCTCATTGAGAAGCAGATTGTCATATGCCATTTCTGCAACTCTCAGTTAAGCAGTTCAGCAAACATATATAGAACAGTGAACAATGCTAAGTACAGTATGAGGAACAATGCTAAAGTGGATACAGAAATGAAGATGTCTGTGCCCTGAGAAGTTTACTGACAAGTAGTTCATTGTTCTAAGCCTAGAAGTTTAGGTGGGACTGAGAGAAAGAGAAGAAAGTGTAGGAACTGAGAGCTGATCTTGTGACCTTTGAGGAAAGATGTAGTGATATTAAACTCATTTATTAATCCAGATCGTAATGGAATGGAGTGTCATAATTGATATGTTTATATGTTTGCAAATATGTCTGTCTGACAATCCAGTTTCATAGTCTCTACGGAAGTCTGCAATCCCATGTCCCTGTTGTGCGGAGGGAACTACCACATTTCAGACATCACATTTCATTTGCTGTGTAATGAAGGATTCTCTCTGACACATTCCTGAGAAGTGGCAGTTCAGCCTCTACTTGAATACTTCTCATTTTTTTTACACATTCAGTATTATTTTGTACTAGAGGCCCAGTGCATGAAATTTGTGCACTGGTGTGTGTGTGTGTGTGTGTGTGTGTGTGTGTGTGTGTGTGTCCCTCAGCCCAGTCTGCACCCTCTCAACAGAG
>NW_006296627.1:4020389-4030528 GCF_000327345.1 Myotis davidii | reverse complement strand
GTCCAGCCTGGGTGAGGGGCTGAGGGTCGTTTTCAGGCTGGCCACACTCACTTCAGGGAGGGGGGCTCTGCTGGGGTGCCTGGCCAGCCTGAGTGAGTGGCTGATGGCTGTTTTCAGGCTGGCTACAGCCCCTTCAGGGTGGGGGTCCTTGTTGGGGCACCTGGCCAGCCTGGGTAAGGGGCTGATGGCTGTTTTCAGGCTGGCCAAGACCCCCAGCAGGGACACTCACCCCATGAGGGTGTGGCCAGCCTGGGTGAGGGGTTGATGGCTGTTGCAATTTGGCCACAGCCCCTTCAGGGTGGGGGTCCCTGCTGGGGTACCTGGCCAGCCTGGATGAGGGGCTGATGGCTTTTTGCAGGCTGGCCACAGCCCCCAGCCACCCAAGCTCCCAGTGGAGACTGGCTGGAAGCAGGTATCTGGGATTTATTTATCTTCTATAATTGAAACTTTGTTGCCTTGAGCGAGGCCATACATACATGTGTGTATGTATTCTTTGTGTGTATGTATATGTGTGTCACACACACACACACACACACACATGTACACACACACAGCTGCTTTATCCACGCATCTATTGATGGACACTTGGGTTGCTTCCAGATCTTAGCTCTGAAAATAGAGGGTGCATATATTCTTTCTGGTTGGTATTTGTGGATTCATTCTTAGGATATATGTCCAGAAGTGGAATCATTGGGTCATAAGGCAGGTTCATTTTTAATTTTTTGAGGAACCGCCATACTGTTTTCCATAGTGGCTGTACCAATCTGCATTTGTACCAACAGTGCACAAGGGTTTCCTTTTCTCCACATTCTGGCCAACAGTTGTTATTTGTTGATTTATTGATGATCGCTGTTGTAACAGGTGTGAGGTGATATCTCATTATGGTTTCAATTTTCATTTTTCTGATGATTAGTGACATTGAATATCTTTTCATATGTCACCTGTATGTCCTCTTTAGAGAATTGTTGATTCAGGTCCTCTGCCCATTTTTTAATTGGATTGTTGGTTATTTTGGGTGTTGAGTTATATGAGTTCTTTATAAATGTTGAACATTAACCCCTTACTGGATTTATCACTGGCGAGAATCTTATCCCATTCATTTGCTCGAATACTTCTGATGATAGGTCACACTGTGATTAAATGGCCTAATCCATCACTGCTAAATTCTTGTCAAAATCTCTCTTGTACCAAGTTGTCACTTCCTCCTATTGGTCCTAGTTCTACCTCTGAATCACCATACAATAAGTCTAACAATGCCTCTTCTAAGTGACAGTCCTCCAGCTATTTGAAGATAAACTGCCATTTCCCTTTAAATCTTTCTCTTTAGGCCTGACTTTTCCTTTTACTGGTATGGTTTCCAAATTCTTGTCATTTCTGCTCATCCTCCCTTTTTGTTTTGCGGGGGCCAGAACAGAGTGAAAAACTCCAAGTGAGAACTGTCCAGTGCATAGTACAGTGGTGCTTTAGACAGTGTTGGTTTAGCCTAAGATTTCAGCAGCTTTTTCAGAAACCACTACTGAATTTTTAGTAACTTAAAATTCTTTGGAAATTGTTAATAAATCAGGACTCTGCCATCCTGTAATTACTTGTGCAATTTGAATCTTTTGAAAACGAAAGCAGGTTTGTGTTTGTTTCTATTAAATTTTCTCTTAATAGTGTATAGTTCCTAGTTCTTGCCTCTCAACATCTGTTTGAACTTTTAGTCAGTTTTTCTTTCTCAATCTTACGTTGTCGAATAACTTAGTGAACATGATTTCTCTCTTCCTCAGCATTACTAACAAAATGGTGAATCAGGACATTGTATCAAGCCTTGTGGTAGGTTACTGTGGACTTCTGTGTCGATTTTGGTTCATGTAGTAGTGTGGGCTGGGTGTTCACATCTGAAGTCCACATTTTTCTGTCTCATTTACAAGATATTGTAATACTTTGTCAGATGCCTTAAAATAATCAAGATATTCTCTTGTCTGTGGCATGTCCCAATTTGCCACTCTTGGTATCCTTATCAGACAATGAAAATTAAGATTAATTTTTCATGTCCTGTTCTTAGTGAAACCTCAGTAGCAATCATTTCGTTCTTTCTAAGTACTTATAAGCTGCATGTTCAGTAATCTGTTCTTTCGTTCTGCTGGGAATTGACTGCAATCCACCTCTTCTCTTAACTACCGAGTTTGCCTGTTTATCTCTGGCCCAGATCTTGTTGCCATAATTTATTTACAGTTATTTTCTTGCTTTATTTTGTTTACTTTGTTTCTTCTATTGTAATCTGAAATCTTACAATTTGAAATATATTCATCATTCAAAATTTTTAAAAATAGAAAAGGACATAAAATGAAAAGTTTCCCAGCTCTGCTTCCAGCTACCCACCACTCCTCCCCATAGGCAACTGCAGTTTCTTGTATGTCTTTTCAAGAATATTGTATGTGTATACAGGCAAATGCAAATGTATGTTTTTCTAGCTTCTGTTTAACCTGAAGGATAGCATGTTATACATGCTTCTTTCTGCACTTTGCTTTCTTAACTTTACATTATATCTTGAGCTTTTCATATCCTATATAATGAAAGGCTAATATGTAAATTGACCAAACGACCAGTCCTATGATGTGCACTGACCACCACCAGGTGGCAGTTGCTCAACACAGGAGCTGCCCCCTGGTGGTCAGTGCACTCCCACAGGGGGACCGCTGCTCAGCCAGAAGCAAGGCTCACGGCTGGTGAGTGCGGTGGCGGGAGCCTCTCCTGCCTCCAGGGCAGTGCTAAGGATGTCTGACTGCTGGCTTAGACCTGCTGCCCCGCCCCAACCTCCCCCACTCCTGGGGAGCAGGTCTAAGCCGTTAGTCAGACATCCCCCAAGGGCTCCCAGACTGCGAGAGGGTGCAGGCTGGGCTGAGGAACACCCCCGTTGCTCCCGCCCCAGTGCACGAATAACTGCCTAGTATTCCATTATCCAAAGGTCAGTTCTTCTGATTAGGGACTTTTATGTTGTTTTCAGTCTTTTGCTATACAGATCGTGATGCAGTTTGTCATTTTGCACGTGTACAAGTATATCTATAGGATAAATTCCTAGAAATGGAATTGGAGGGAGGAAGAGTAAGTATATTTGTGATTTTGGTAGATATTGCTAAATTGCCCTCTGCTCAGGTAATGCCAGTTTATGCTCCCATTTACAGTATATGAGAGTGCCTGTTTCCCTGCACTCTTGCTTGTAGAATGTGTTAGCATATTTTTGGATATCTGAAAATCTGATAGGTAAAAAAATAGTATGCAGATAATTTTAATTTGTATTTTTCATGTTACAAAACAGGTTGGTGGGCTTCTTCATCCACTGAGCCATGCAGGTGCCCTTTTCTTGACTGTCCATGTGCTTTCTTTACCTGTTTTTCTATTGTTTTACTGGTTTACAGGAATGCTTTATAGATGAGAAAATTAACTTATAATAGGAATTTACTAGTTGCCATTTGTATTTTGACTTTGCTGAAGGTTATTTTTCCTCATAGAACTTACTTTATGTAGACAAAATTACCCAACTTTCCTGTTATGATTCTCAGATTTTGTGTCATCATTAGGAAGATCAGTAGTAATTTTATATTTTAGTTTTTTACCTCTTAGACTTTAATTCACTAGGAAATTTAACCTAATACCAAAGAAGCAGGGTATGATTCAACTTTTCCCTCATGGCTACTCATTTGTTCCAGACAATTTATAGATTAATCCATTTGCCTCCATTGATTTGGGATGTTACTTCCATCCTATTAATAATTTGCTGTGGGCTGGGTGTATTGAGATGTATTTGTAGGCTATTTTGTCCCAGTGATCTTTCTGGTTACCCATGTGAGAGTGCAGCATGGGTTTTTTTAAGTTTTGAAGATTTATGTTTTAGAATTTGGTAGGACTTTCTCCTCTTGCTATTTTTTTAATCCACATTTTACTGCCTGCTCGAGCATTTTTGTTTTTCTGCATGGACTTTTAACTACCTTGTTTTTTTCCCCTGAAAAAATCCTGTTAGTATAATTATTATGATTGTATTAACTTGGTAATTAACTTAAGGAGATTCAGTATCTTTCTATCTTCTAATATAAGAATATAATTTTCAGCTTCTCATAATTCTTAGGAATGTTAAAAGTTTTCTTCACTTGATTGTATACATTTTCTAAATGTATTGTTACAAGCTTATTTTTTTTTAAATAACTTCTCTTTTTTTAATATATCTTTATTGATTTCAGAGAGTAAGGGAGAGTGAAAGAGAGATAGAAACATTCATTGATCGGCTGCCTCCTGCACGTCCCCTAATGGGGATCAAGCCCGAAACCCAGGCATGTGCCCTTGACTGTAATCGAACCTGGGACCCTTCAGTCCACAGGCTGACGCTCTATCCACTGAGCCAAACCAGCTAGGGCACAAGCTTATTTTTTAAATCCTACAATCCTACTGAATTTGTTTATTAGTTGTTATCAGCTAAATCTCATGGGTTTTCTAGATGTGTTATTTATAAATAGAAAATTTACCTCCTCCCTTCCAAGTTTTACACCTGTGATTTTTTTCCTCTTATCTAAATGCATTGGCTGCTATCATCAGAACAATGTTAGTAATAGCAGCATCCTCATTGTTCCTGACTTTAACGGGAAAATGTCCAACTTTTTCTCAGCAAGCATATTGCTGGCTTTGGGTTGAACTAGAAATAGTTTATTATTTTAAGGAAGTCATCTATTCCTATTTTACCAAGAGGTTTATGCTTTTTTTAAAAAATCAAGAACAGATATTGAATTTAGTTATGCCTTTTTTGTATCTATAGAGAGGATATTTTTTTCTCTCCTTTGATTTACTAATATGATCATTATGTTAATAGATTATGTACTATTGAAACCATCCTTATATTCCTTGACTAGACCCCATCTGATTCAGGATATACTTTTTTTTTTCCAGATGATTTCTTTTATTTTTTAAAATTTCTTTATTGGTTAAGGTATTACATATGTATCCTTATCCCCCCATTACCCCCCCCACCCCCACTCATGCCCTCACCCCACTGTTGCTGTGTCCATTGGTTTGGCTTATATGCATACATTCAAGTCCTTTGGTTGATCTCTTCCCCCTTACCCCTACGCTCCCCTACCTTCCCTCTGAGGTTTGACGGTCTGATCAATGCTTCTCTGTCTCTAGGATATATTCTTTAATGTTAAATTTCTTTCATGTAGCTTGCTAATAATTGGAGGATTTCATTGTAATTTATGAGATGAATCTCTCCCCCCCTTTTTTCTTTTTAATCCTCACCCTGAGGATATTTCTTTCATTGATTTTTAGAGAGAGAGAGTGGGAGGAAGAGGGGGGGCGGAGAGGGAGAGAAACATCGGTGTGAGAGAAACACATCGACTGTTTGCCTCCTGCACTCGCCCTGGCCAAGGGCCAGGGATTGTACCTGCAACCAAGGTACATGCCCTTGACTGGAAATCAAACAGGAGACCCTTCAGCGTGCGGGCCAGTACTGCAACCACTGAGCAAAACTGTCCTTTCTTGTTTCTGAAATCTATGGGTTTTGGTATCAATGTTATGCTTGTGTTAAAATGTGGAGGTTTTTCTTCATCTGAAACAATTTAAATATTATTGGAATTACTTATACTTTTAAGACAAAAACCTGATGATTGTTTTGCTTCTCTGTTTTTCATAAGCATAAGGAGAATTAGTTCTTTGATAATTTTCCTTGTCAACTGTCCTTTGGTGGTTAAGCACATGAGCTCCTGAGTTACACTGTCCAGGTTCAAATCCCTGCTCAGCCACCTTCTAGCAGTGTGACTTTGGCTACCTAATCTTTCCACACCTTAATTTCTTTGTTACAAAATGAGGATAATAATAATACAAATCTCAAAGGATTGTAACGAGAATTAAATTAGTTAATACTTGTCAAACACTCTGAGGTCAGTAAATGTTTGCTCTTTTATCATGTCTTTTTCTTGGAAATTGCGCCATGATTCTTTTAGAGTGTGGCCTTAATTCTGAAGTCACACCTGTAATCTGAGGAACATGCTTTTCATCTCTGAAGAGTGATGTTCCTTAACTTGTTGCCTCATCTGTAATGAGCTTCTGATCCTTCTTAAGCATGTTGTTTCTACCCAGTTGGAGGTCATTTTCCTTGAGAGAAAAACAAAATATTCAGAAGAACAAAGGTACTGGAGATGCTAATATCTCACAAGGCCTTTTTGGATGCTTTTAACATTTTTGGGGCAAGCGTCAGGGCATTCCAACTACACCTTTCTATCATTCTCCTTCTGTGTTCCTTGTTACATCTTGTGATCATGGGTCTTGTAATACCCAAGCTGATCGGAGAGCATCATGTGTTGCTCTAGGTTGATTCATTTAGTTTGGCTCACCTTTCTCCCTCATTTAAATCATGTGTGGTGTTAGAATTCTGCTTTTTATAAGAGCCCTATTTTTCTTAGAGTTTTGACCTAAGGAAAAACCTGTGTTCTAGAAGTTTAGGGCACATGGGTCTGATGATAGCCAAGTTCCTTTTCATGGTATTACTCCTAGAATGATAGTTACTTTCACCTGAGGTTCCCGTCATTTGCTTTTAACTGCTTTTGTTTTCTGGTTGGTCTGAATAAAGTCTAGTTACGGTTTTGATCATTTCTCAAGTTAGGCTGAAGATTCTGGCCACCTGTTTCAGTTGGAGATTAGAAGTTTGTGACTAAGACCTCAAAGGCATAAATTTGAAACTGTTTTCATAGGTGGGGAAAAAAGGAACTCATTAGATTCACTGTGAATTACACTTTGTGTTTTTTCTTTTAATCCTCACCTAAGGATATGTTTTTATTGATTTTTAGAGAGAGGGGAAAGGAAAGAAAGAAACATAAATTTGTTGCCTCCTATATGTGCCCCAATTGGGCATTAAACTCACAACCTAGGTTTATGCCCTAACTGGAAATCCAACCCACAGCCTTTTGCTGTACAGTTCGATGCTCCAAACAACGGAGCCACTCGGCCAGGGGAATTACACTTTTTAAGAGAAACTTACTGGGTAAATAGCATTTGTCATTAGGGTACCCTGAGTGGTATGGGGCAGATCATAGCACAGAGATGGAGTAACTGGGGAATGCTTATAGTATCACCTGCCGCTCTCTGTGCAGGAGGTCTTATTCTGCAACTAGTGGCTCGGTGCATGGATTCATGCACCGGTGGGGTCCCTCGGCCTGGCCTACACCCTCTCGCAATCCAGGACCCCTCAGGGGATGAAGGAGAGCCAGTTTCGGCCTGATCCCCACAGGCTAAGCCAAGGGACCCCACCGGTGCACAAATCCGTGCACCGGGCCTCTAGTATGCATATAAGATCTTTGATTAATCTCTTCATGCCCTTTCCCTCCCCTCTTCCCTCTGAGATTCATCAGTCGGTTCCACGTTTTTATGCCTGTGCTTTCCGCTCCTATGTTGAGCATCTGCCCCCTGGTGGTCAGTGTGCATCATAGCTACCGGTCAGCCGGTCGCTTAGGCTTTTATATATATAGATAGGAGGGGCTCAGAGATAGCCCAAAGGAAATTTTCCTGCTGGTTTAAACCCCTTTGGATAGTGTCTACTGCATTTGCAAAAGTACTGCAACTGCTAATCACTCCCATGGCTTCATCTGGCCAACCAGCAACAGGCTACAAATCGATCTTTGTACAAGGTGTTTGTTTATAATTTATGGAGCTGATAGGAAGGCAGAACCATCTGCTCCTCCACCATCAGCACTTCTAACCCCTCCCATTCCCTGTTAGGGCATTTTCACTTGGAAATCATAATTAGGAGAAGATTACATTGCAGAGTCTGGAACATGGTGACTTCCTGCTGTCTTTTGCATCATTTTTTTCTCCCCCTGGAGCTGCCCCCCTGAAGCTCTGAAGCCGTTTTGATTTGAAAAAGCCTTTCTTTCTAGCCTTTATTTCCATTCTCTGCTTCACAGCTGACTGCCCCATCATTGTTCCTCACATGTGTTTTGCTTTAAGTGCGAGCAGAACTGTTGGTAAGGTAGCAATTTTCAAGTATGGCCCCAGACCAGCAGCATCAGGGACACCTGGAAAATTGTTAGAAATGCAAATTCTCTGTCCTTACCCTGACATTTTTTTTAATAAGGCTTCCAGATGATTCTGAAGCAGGCTGGAGCTTGAGACCCACTGTGGTAAGGCAAGTCAGCGAGTGGAACAAAAATTTACAGTGGTGTGTGATTGCCAGTGTCTTGGACTACATTTCACTTCACCTTTTTCTCTACTTGCTTATGTTATTATTGAGACCAAAAAGGATGAGTTATCCTTGTCATTAGTGCATTTCTTTCTATGGTCCCAGAAAACTAGCAACACTTTGGAGAAATTTCTCCTTATATGAATTAACTCATCAAAATGTCAGCCTCCTGAGAAGCTGCACAGTAAACTGCAGCATTGACCACTCACCATGGTCACTGAGCATTTCCATTCCCATGTGGAGATTAATAGACAGCAAGCAGCAAATGTAAGTTGCTAATTGGAGCTTTGAAATAAAAATGAAATTGTAAACACACCACCCAGCGCTCACTGAAATGAAGCTACCAAATCGCTGTGCGCCTTCCACATCCCTTCATTAGGGTAGACGTGAAAGCCTGCACAGTTTCTGAAACAGAGCATGCTGTTGGAGAAGTTCTGTTTTAGTTTTCAGCATTCTCTTTTCATTTTTAATTTGCAAATCTGTCTGTAAGCTCACTGCTGTTAGGGGGAGCAGTTGTGAAATTGGATGGAGTTGCGGGGAGGGGACAGAATTTGCAAGATGGCCATTGACTTGGAATCATCATAATATAGTACAAACACAAACAAGTGGCTTGGATTTGAGGCCCACAAACTGCTTTTGTCTGTATGCCCAGTTTTTCATGGACCTAAAGCCAAGCTTTCCAGAAGAAGGAAAACCTTACTTATACTTTCCTCCCCACTCCCGGTCCCTTGTAGAAATTAATATGGGAGTAAGCAATTTAATGCTCCTTTGATGTTGGTAGTCCATTTTGAGGGTCATTATAGGCTCTGTCTGTTTGACTGAATTGTCGGTTAACACACAAATAGAAAAGCCTACTTTCATAAAATACCCACCATGCATTTTTATGTGGATAAAATAGTAACTGCAAAGCTGTCTCAAAGTCCACAGCATCCCATCCCTTTCCCTATTTATTTTCATGTCCTACTTAATATTTATGATTTCTTTATTTTGCTTCTCGTCCTGCTTTTTATGGTTATGATGTAAATTGTCAGTTTTTTATCTTTCTAAGAGCTGTGCCAACATCAAGGTTAGAAAACCGAGACGGATACACTTGTGAAGTTTCCCACTGTTCCTTTGGTTCTGCGTCCCCAAATGGAATCATGTGTCAATCCAGGGAAGGAGGAGGAGATTGTCATCCTTTTGGCAACAGGCTTGGGACCCTGACTAAGGAGCAGACCGCCTCAGTGCTAACTAGATAAATCTAGCCATGCAGGCTAGAGCAGATGGTGGGTTGGAAGATGAGCAGTACAGAGCCCTAATGGTGGCAGTGAGTATTTGGATGTCATTATTTTATTAGTTAGCAAACAGAACCATCCTTGTGGTCCCTCCTCAGTTTTATGCGTAATGGTGCTGTTGGTATCAGCCCCAGAGAGTTGGCACAATAGCCTAATCAATGTGTTCAGATGTCTTTTTTGATCTACTCTGTCATCTCTTGCTTCATTAGTAACACAGGAAAAGGGGAATGAATATAGAGTTTTAGCTTTATCTGAGTCCCTGATTTCATAAGCTTTAAGGCCCCTGAAAAGTATTTCTGTTTTGTTTTCCTTGAGGTAATTTTGTGATGAAACTTGCCCTTGACCTCCTGGGTCATGTCTTTTGGCTTACTGGACTACCGTATTTGCCGGCGTATAAGACGATTTTTTGGCCCTGAAAAATATGCCTCCAAGTGGGGGGTCGTCTTATACGCCAGGTACACTTCAGATAGACTGCCCATAGTGCTTGTCCCGTGCCATAGTGGCCTCCTGATGCCCGCCCACTTCATTCCACATACCGTTCAGGCATCAGCAGCGCTGCTGGGTGTATGCTCGGCTGTTATGCGATTTTGCTGTTATGCGATTTTACCACACTCGCAAAATCGCACACAGCCGACCATACACCCAGTATGATAGCGCAAAAT
>NW_006296627.1:4012770-4019911 GCF_000327345.1 Myotis davidii | reverse complement strand
TTAAAATGTTAAAATCAAATCTGATATTGTTTTACCTTTTATTTGGTGTGTGGAAGGTGTGCGGAAGAGGGGGTAGTCTTACACGGCGAGTATATAACAAACTCTGTATTTTGAGTGGAAATGTTAGGGGGTCGTCTTATACGCCCAGTCGTCTTATACGCCGGCAAATACGGCAGATCACCTGGGATCTGGTGAGGGCAGCTGAGCTTGGCTTTCTTTTTTTTCCTCTTTAACCATAATGCTCTGACAGCAGACAGCCAAGTAATCTTCGAATAAGAGTAAGTGTCTCTGCACGTGTATATAAAATAGACCTAAATGAGACAAAGCCCAAAGCAGCTCGGTCCCTTTGAATGTGTTGTGTTGTTCTGCTTGTGCCATGATGTGGACACTCTGGTTCCAGGCACACTTCAAGGGTAAGCCGCTTCTTCCTGGTGGGGAATTGGAGAAGGATTCAAATGAAACCAAAACTACAGGCATAGTCTGCTTCGTGGGGAGCAGATTCTCTCTACCTGCAGACATTCCTCCAACACACCACACCCTCTTCACACACACACACACACACTCACACTCACACAAACTCACACTAAAGCGTGCAGACTGGGGCTGCCCATGGATGTTGGCTTTGTTTCTCTTTATCCTCACTGTGAAATTAGGTATTAGTATTAGCAAGGGGCTGTTCAGAAGATTGGTGTCTGTAAATGTTCCACTTCTCTTAAGTGATAAAGTGAGACACAGACTTATGAAATGACTTCCTTCTTCAAGGTCACAAAGCAGGTGTGGATAGGAGTCGCACCCCAAGGAAGTTTACCTGTATCACCCTTTTCCTGGAGTCTGTGGGTTTGCATTTCATTCATCCTGGTTTTGATCTTTTGGACTATAACAGCTGCTGAGTGGCTCTCCAGGAACAATTTATAATAACTTTTTCCTTATCTAATCTCTCAAATGATGTTTCCTAAGTGTGAACTAAGATTCAGCAGGCGATTGTGGGTGTGTTAACTATCTGAAGTTTCATATTACAGTGGTAGAGGAAAAAAATAAATAAAATGAAGTCGTAAAGGAGACATCTCTTTCCTGTCTCTAGTGTTACTTGTTAATGACATTTGAATTTGATTAAGCAGCCTTTAGCATTTATAGAGAGGGTTCAGGCCCTTACAAAGGCCCCCAAATTACTTGGACCAGAAATATTTTTAAAATATGTTTTTATTGATTTTAGAGAATAAGGGTGGGGGAGAGAGAAACATCTGTGTGAGAAAGAAACACAAATGGGCTGCCTCCTGCAAGCCCCCTACGGGGGATCGAGTCCACAACCCAGGCATGTGTCCTGACCAGCGACCTCAACCAACTGAGCCATACCAGCCAGGGCTTGGCCCAGAATTTTCATCCCATCAACTACAGACATTTTCACCCTCTTTTCTTTCTTTGATGCAGCCTCCGTGAATGTGCTGGTACAGAACTGCAAGATCTACAATGATGCCAGCTGTGACATTTCTGCAGATGGCCAACTCCTGGCAGCTTTCATCCCTAGCAGCCAAAGGGGCTTTCCCGATGAAGGCATCCTGGCAGTGTACTCCCTGGCCCCCCACAACTTGGGTGAAATGCTCTACACCAAGCGATTTGGTAAGGGATAGGAAGCCCAACCTAGTGGCAGAGGGATGCTGGTACCTTGAAATGAGCGTTCCTAGGGGAGGCATGGCTGAGGTGGGAGTAATGGTCTTCATTGGGCACAGACCAGAGGAAGATTGCTTTGCGGGAGTCCCGCCTGGAAGCATTGCCAAAGAATCTCAGAATAAGAGGTCTCCCTACCACAATAGCATCAGTGATATGTTGTTCCTATTGTGATGGCCAGGAGTAAAGGAGGGACTTTGGCTTGGGAAGTGGGCACACTCATAAACTGTAAGGCATTTTGGCATTATGTATTAAAAGCCCCCAAAATGTATTTTCTCTTTGATCCAGTAATTTCACTACTAAGGAAATAATAAGAAAACTGTACAAAGCTTTATATGCAATGATATCCACAGTACTATTAATTATCATAGAAAAAATGTGAAATTGGGAAGAGTTGCTTAAATAAGCGATGTGCATTGATAGGACAGAATACCATTCGGCCTTTAAAATGTTCTTACAGAATATTTAATTATGGAAAATGTTCATAATGTGTGAAGTGAAAAAGTAGATTTCAAAATAGTATTTACAGTATGTTACCAGTTTTTTAAAATGTGAATCTGTTATGGGTTCCATACAGTGGTTAACATCTATTAAGTACTTTCTATATGTCAGACACTATACTCGGTACTTTGCATTATACTCCTCACTACAGTCCTATGTGTTAACCCCAAAATGACCAAATGAAGATGGAGGCTGGAGAGAAAGAAAAAAGATTAAGAGGAAAAAATTATTTCCTTGTAATAGCAAGAACGCTGGGAAATGGTTCTCTCTTCTCTTGACCCTCAGGTCCCAATGCCATTTCGGTGAGCCTGTCCCCAATGGGCCGGTACGTAATGGTGGGTTTGGCCTCACGAAGGATCCTGCTGCACCCCTCCACAGAGCACATGGTGGCCCAGGTCTTCAGGCTGCAACAGGCCCATGGTGGCGAGACCTCCATGCGGGTGAGTGTCATTGCTTGTGCTTCTGCTCTATGGCAGCTCTCCTAGGATTGGCAGGGGAATGAAGGACAACGGGGCGATCGCCGAGCCAGGACCAGATATGCTCCTAAGGCATAAGGAAAGGCTACAGTCACTCTGTGCATGACCAGCAGGCTTTACCTTTGGAAGCTGTGGAATATTAAAGGGCAGGAGCTTTCTCACACCCTAGCTCAGTGATGGCGAACCTGACACGCGTATCAGAGGTGACACGTGAACTCATTTTTTTGGTTGATTTTTCTTTGTTAAATGGCATTTAAATATATAAAATAAATATCAAAAATATAAATCTTTTACTATGGTTGCAAATATCAAAAAATTTCTATATGTGACACAGCACCAGAGTTAAGTTAGGGTTTTTCAAAATGCTGACACGCCGAGCTCAAAAGGTTCGCCATCACTGTGGGCCTAGCTCATGAGCTGGGTTCCCCAGAGGCCGGAAAGCATTTTTGGTTAAAGACCAAACTGAATACGTCCTTACCTCCACATGAGACCTTTAGTGGAGATACATAAAGATCTCAATGATAGATGTAGCCTACGTAAAACTCTTTTTTTTTAGAAATCAAGCTATAAAAATACACCTATTAACTGTTCTTTGCTGTGGATAGTAATAATGATGAGGACTTTGGGCAGCTGCTATACTCTTAACTGCTCTGCCATTTCAGTAGCAGAGGAAGGTCCTATTTAGGATTCTTTCTTGTCGGAGTTGGGTCCCTTTATTGCCATAAAAGCCTTCTGGACTCAACTAGACTAGTTTCTGACTGAGCTTCCACATCCCATAGTGGCTCATTTGACCAGGGTTTTGTCAAGGGGAGTCAAGCATTTGAACAGTTCTCTAACTAAATGCTATTTAAGCTCTGTTATGCACGTGTTTATGTGTTGTTTTGTGTGGTGTGTATGTTTAATCCACAGAGTTAGGTTTAGTATAAGCTCCATAGGGACATATCCCCCACGGCCCCTCATTTAGTGCAATGCATACAAATGCCTGGAATGGGAAGCATTTGTTTTAAAGAAAAAAACTAAAGATTAGATCCATTATATGGTGCAGTGGCTTCCATTCTGGTCTCCATCCTCTCTCTTCTCTCTCCTGGGTCCTATAGGGACCTTCTGTTGAGCCCCTTTCCAAGCACCTGAATTTAATAAGGCTCTTTGTTGCTAGTGTGCCTTTACCTGGAATGCTCTCTTCTCCCTCAAATCCAACTGCCCACAAGCTTTTCCCCTTCTGTGGAACCTTCCTAAACAGAATTGATCGTTCCTTGTGCCACCACCGTACCTAGTAGACACACACATGGTAACTCACCACACCACCCTGCAGTTACTTGTTTCCATGTTACTCTGCTCTCGGGCTGTGTTCTCCTTGAGAACAGACAACTTGTCTGTTTTACCTTTACATAGTCTGCGTACCTAATAGGGAGCCTGACATTTAGGAGGAACAAGGAATGAAAGAGAGTCTCAAGAATAGTATCTACTCTTGTCATCATAATGACAGGAGAGTTCTGATTCTTGGATTCCATATAAACAGAAATATTTGACATGGAATGATCAGGAGAGGACTTCATCAGGTTTATTTTCTTATCTAGATATTTGAGGATGGAGTTGAATTTTAGTTTAAATGTTCTTATTTTGCTTATCTTAAACATTTGGATGGTCAAAGTACCTGGTGTCTGCTTTTTGCCACCTAGAATCCTGGTCCCAACAGCTGTTCTTCTAACCCTGCCTAATTAGGGAATAATTGTTTATAATCATCAAGAGACAGGATCTGATTTCGTCAACACTAATGGACATCTCCAGTCTCTTCCGGAAGCCAGGGCTCCTGCCCAACTCCTGGCTAAGGGCAAGCAGTTACAGGGTGGGAGCCAAGATGTTGTCACATATGGAGCTGGCAGCTCAGGGAGTGCAGTTGGAGAAGTCTGCTGAGGAGATGGGGTAATTCACTGCTGTCCTGCTAAGGGGCTCAAGGCAACTAGCCAGCTGCTGCGCGCCTCGTGACAAGAGCTATTTTTCAGGCCTCCCAGCGAGGCTTTCTTGATTCTCAATAGGCACCATCTGCTGCTTAGGAGAGGGCGCTGAAGTAACTAGAAAGCTCCCATTTGGGATGTGTTCCTCTCACTCAAGAGACAGGATCCAGGCTTCCCAACAAGGTTTTAGTCACCTGTCCACCAGTCTGACTGTGAAAGCCCCATGCTACAGAAAGGTTTCTGGTTTTCCAGGTCTTGGTTGCCCCTTAACGTCCAAAGGCACCAAAGCACTCAGCAAATGTCCCTGAATTCGTTCACTGGTGGAAGGGAAGACACCAGCTTTTGGGGATAGCTGTGCTGTACCACCATGTAAGGCAAGAAGTGCAGTTTTGTCTGAGAACAGGGAGCAAGGGTTTAATGGGACAGTAGAGCATCTCCCTCTTGGAACAGGTAAGTATAGGTGGGTGTCTCCATCTGTAATGTCTAGCTCTGTCCTTGAAGGAATGCTTTTGTGGGTAATGGGCTTGTCTTAGAGCTTCTCTACCCAGAATTCTCCTCTTTGGTGTTGCCTCTTGGAATTCACTGTGGTAATATGTTCAGAGAGGTGAGCTTATTGGGCCACAGACATTCCCGAGAGAAGGTCCTTCAGAGCACTGACTTACTGTAATCCCCACTAAGTGACATCTCTCCGACAAGAGATGATCTGTTACACAATCCCAAGTGAAACCTCTTCTGAAAATGAATTGCTAGTCACTGTTAGTCTTGGCACATTTATTCTAAGCAGTTCTTCAGACTCCTGGGTCAGTGCTTTTGTAAACTGTGCTACTTGGACCACCTTCATGAGAATACGTGGAGTCCTTGTTAAAGCACAGGCACCACGTCAGACTTAAAATCAGTAAGAATGGGGCGGGAGGGACCCAGGAATTTGTATTTGTAAAACAAGCTTTCCAGATGATCCTGATAATGCACTTGAGTTTGGGAACTGCTGTTCTTCTTCTTTTTTTTTTTCTTTAAATATATTTTATTGATTTTTCACAGAGAGGAAGGGAGAGAGATAGAGAGTCAGAAACATCGATGAGAGAGAAACATCGATCAGCCGCCTCCCGCACATCCCCCACTGGGGATGTGCCCGCAACCCAGGTACATGCCCCCGACCGGAATCGAACCCGGGACCCTTCAGTCCGCAGGCCGACGCTCTATCCACTGAGCCAAACCGGTTTCGGCGGGAACTGCTGTTCTTAATGACTACTGTCTTCATTTTAGGTTTCTGTCCTCTCAGCCCCTTCAAGGCAGAGACACAGTCTCAGGTTTACTTCTTGCAGTTTTGTGTGTGGTGCTTTGGCTAATTTTGTTGCAGGCACCGTGGCACTTATGTCCCATTTCCTACCAAACTCATAGCTTTTGGGCTGTCCGTGCTTCACCTCCCATCTTTTCTCAGCTGTTGTTGCTTTCCAGAGTTCGACCTTGAATATCTCTGTGCTGGATTCTTTTCTTCCTCTGTTGAGTCATTTTAATTTTTATCCTGTTTCTAGGCTCTTGTGTCTATTGTTATTTCCCTTCTCTGCTTACTGAAGTTAGTCTTCCCAATTTAGTATGATTGGAAAGCCAGGAAGAATAAGACAGGCACATACTTTCCTCCCCCCACCCCTCTGTCCATTCGAAGCTCCTGCAGGCCAGATAGGCAGGGCCTTACTTTCTGTTGGACTCACTTACAGTTGAGCCAGGGAGGGCTTTTTGTTCATTTCTGTTTTGTTTTTTAGTTAGGCATTTAGGAATTGCTGAGCTAAAGTTTTGCTAAATTCTCAAAACACTATAAACTGCTTGTGTTCCCTCTCTGCTTTCATTTTCTAATTGGAACAAGGCACAATATAGTAACAGAAAACTGCAATTAATTTTCTGAAATACTGGCAACTTGCACATTATAATAACTTTGATTGTAACCTAGTGAAAACATAATAAAAAAAATTAGTGACGAAACCAGAAATAGTCATATACCAAACTGTTCTTCCAGTTTCTGTCAGTATTAAGTGCTATTTTACCCTGGAATGGAGGCAGAGTCAGCACCTAGGCGTGGGGGTGGGGAAGATGCTGGATCCTTTTGAGCTAGAAAACAAGAATAGTTCTAGCTGGTTTGGCTCAGTGGATAGAGCATCTGGCTGTGGACCAAAGGGTCCCACATTTGATTCCCAGCAAGGGCATGTAACTCGGTTACAGACTCCTCCTCAGCCCAGGCCCTGGGGCCCTGGATGGGGCACATGCAGGAGACAGCCAATCAATGTGTTTCTCTCACATCCATGTTTCTCTCTGTCTTTCCCTCTCTCTTCCACGCTCCCTAAAAGTCAATGGAAAAATATCCTCAGGTGAGGATTTAAAAAAAAAAAAAAAGCTTTACATGTTTTGTCCAGTTTTTCAGTTGTTGAAGGCTACAAGCAAAATTTGCACTGAATTTTAATAATCTACATGTCATTTTTTACTGTTGTAACATTTAACATTTTTTTCCATTTCACCTTACTTGGCTAAAATTTAAATGAATTTTATCTACAT
>NW_006296627.1:4005832-4012576 GCF_000327345.1 Myotis davidii | reverse complement strand
CAAGTGCATCGAGTATTCCTCTCACAGGTGGGGGCTGTAGGCATATATAAGTAGTTTAATAAGAACCAAAAAGCACCCTGGTTACATAATCCCTGTAGATCCCAGAGGCACTAGGTTGCTTGGTGCGGATTTGCTTTTTCTCTCTGGTCATCTTATTGACAGAGTGATAAACAGGACACTTCCTTTGACTTGAGTGGGAGTAGAAGCTCTAGGACTCTACTTTCTTAGCTCTACTTTCTTCTTGAAACAGCATTGTGCTCTTGAAGGAGAGTCTTAAACACTGAGAGGTTAATTGGGCTTAAAGCTTTTTCTTTGTGGCTATGCGGTAAAATTGTACTCAAGTGTTGGTCGACTTACCAAATAGATCGTTAGTTTGGAGTGGACGTTAGAAGGCCTTTCCCTCATCCACTCTTTCTTCCTTCCCCTACCCCTATTTAAGAGGGAAAAAAAGTGTTTATTGATTTTTACAAAGAGGGGAAAGGAGGGAGAGAGACAGAAACATTGATCGGCTTCCTCCTACACGTCCTCCCCCTCTCTATTCTCCCCCCCACCCCCTTTGGGGACGGAGCCAGAAACCTAGGCATGTGCCCTGACCAGGGATGGAACCAGTGACCTTGCGGTGCATGAGTCGACACTCAACCACTGAGCAACACCAGCCAGGCTCTCCCCTATTTTTTTCTCTTCTCTCTCTTCCTGTTCACTCCCTTTCCCCCCACTTCTTGACCCTAAGAGTTCTGCTCTGCAGTAGTGGACTGTTTCATATGCCATCTCTCTGGAGAGTTTTAGCTCTAGAGATATGCATCCCTCTCTTGCTCAACAGGCCCTAGGCAGCAGGGAGAAAACGCAGCTTTGTTACCATTTTTTACACACCTACAACCTACTCACGTCTAGCTGGGCTGTAGTCCTCAGTGTGTGTTCCTCTGGGACTACAAAAGCATCACCTGGGAGTTTGATAGAAATGCAGAGTCTCTGCCCCACCTGAGATCTGCTTTTTCAGAAGCTCTGGGGATGGAGTTCAGCCATCTTTGTTTTACCAATTGCTCCAAATAACTGCAGAGAACAAACTGCATGGGTATTCTAGTTAGACCTGGCCTGTCGATTTAGCTTTGTCCTTTTCCTTTTCGTGCTCACCCTGTCTCGAACTTCATCTGGTTTACTTCTATGGCTTCTATTATCCAGATCTTTCAGATGTTTCCGGGAGGGTGAGAGGGTTATGAGGACCTCCTGCCATAAGGATTCCAGGCGCTTAGGATCATGCTAGCACCCTAATGTGATGGTTCTTTAAGGACTAATGCTGTGAGACCTCTTTCCAATTCTGATTAAAATTCTTACCTGCCCACATTTGACTTTACTCGGGCTCTTCAAGCTCATGCCTGTTTGCATGTGTGTTTTAGAATACAGAGGTGCTTTGGCCAAAAAGTGAGAAAAAGCAATATCTTTATCTTTCTCCCATGCCCTTCCCCATCTGAAGGAGTATTTCTTGAGTTCTTTTTTCCAATGTTCAACTCACTGTTATCCTTGGATGGGAGATGTCACTATGATACCTATTAAAGGGCATCTTAGTAGTAGTGTCACCACAAGAAGTAAACCTGAGACTGTCTCTGCTACCTAAGAAACATTAGTTGGCTTTCTTTCTTTTATACCATATCTCAGCCATCTTCACAGAGCCTAGTGATGACTGTTATTATTAAATGTTCATCAAAATGAACCACAAAAAAAGGCTTGATATCCAAAATGCTCAGATTAGTCAGAACTGTATTATAGCTTAGATTCTGGGTCTGGATGGTTGTCCAGTGCTGTCAGCAGTGATCAGCATTTATGTGACTAACATGTGTCAGCTCTTAGCCTGTCCTAGCTCCATTCTTTAATATGGTTCCCTCTTTGCACTGAATTTAGCCCTTGATGTAATCCAATCTTCTATACTTCCTGAGATTGTAAATATTTGATTTTTAAAAGATCTCTAGAACTCTAATTCAATCCGGAGTATTCTCAAGAAATCTAAGGGAACCAAGCCTCATAATCTTGACTGGCCTTGGAGTGGCAAAAACCCAAAATGAAGATAAATTTTATTTTTATATCCTGGAAGGGTACTATTTCTTCAAGGAGAGATTAGGATAAAAGAGACAGCTTTGTTGTTACAAGTGATTTACTCCTTCCTAAGATTTTGTCCTCATTAATTTTCTTAAAGCTGCCTGTCAGTTTATTAAAAGCTGCTTCCGCTGCAATTATCTTAAAGTTGACTTCTGAGATGTGGTACAAAGCATCTATCCTCAAAAAGTTCCTTTCTTTAGCACATTGTTGGAAAGGGGGGAGTGTGGGATACGTCAGGGATGTCTCTGATGCATTTTGTCAGAGAAGGGAGGGGGCAAGATGAAAATTTTAAAATAATATTAGAGCTGCAACCAAAGTCATTAGCTTAGTCAGATTTTTCCATGACAGATTCCTCCAACTCCAACGATGTCTTTCCTCCATGGTCTCTGAGTAGAATCCAGTCTACACTGCATTTTATTCTTTTCACTCAACAGAGTTTTAGTGAATCCTGCCATATGCCAAGTACTTTGGGGTCTGGGAGTGCAGTGGACAGAACGGACCTGCTCCTGCCCCTGCTCCTCGGGCGCGTGCATGTTAGGGAACTGCCTTCCTCATTGATTTCACTGCTGGTTCCCAGCCTTCACTGTGCACCGAACACAGGAGGCACTCTGGTTTGTCCCAGGAACGCCTGTCACTTTGAAATCTGTGTGCCTTGTATTTCTTGCGCATACATGAACATACATCCCTACTCACTACCACCATCAGTGTGCCTAGCATGTGACTCAAAAACAGTGACTGAACAAAAGTATTAATGAGAAATCCTTATGAAAATAGGATGTGCTTTCTCATTTCCACAATTCTGCCCAATACCAGTGAGTTTCTCGGTTCTAGTCCAAGTGAAATGCAGTAAGAGGTTCTCAATAGATTGGTTCAAAAGTGAAAGGCAAAACATTTTTTATTTTTTCAAGAATTGGTAGGAGAACCTACCTGAAAGTATTTTAATGTATATCTTGCCCTGTAATTGTTCCAAAATGTATTGAATGTTGAAATATATTGAAAGACTCTCTTATCTAAGGTGAATATCTAGAACGGCTACTCATTTGGCCTTTATCTTTGAGATTTGAAAGCCGAGGAAGTTCAAGAACTTGTCCTGTGCTTGGAGATGTGGGAACAGGAAGAAGTAATTATTTTCATTCCTAGAAGTTCTGGGAGCAGCAAGGGCCTCCGTATTTCTTTAGCACAGAAGTAGGTTCCTCAACTGAAGTAATCTCTGTGGTTTGATCCTGATGCCCAAGGGTGGCTTTTGGCCATCAAGCTGATTGATAAAGAAAATTCTTGTCCTCTGACAGTCCTTTGGATCTCCTTGAGAGAAACAAATGAATAAGGCAAAGTTTACAGGTCTCAGCAGCTCATAGGAGGTTGGCTTGAAATGACAGCACATTGTCAACAGCAGCAGAGGGCCACAGACTCCAAGGAGTGCTTTAGTTTGCACAAGGGTCATCAGGCCGACTTGTTCCTGCTTCAGCTGAACAAAGGAGAGAATTAGGTGACTTAGTATTCTGATTCTCGTTTTAAAATAACCACTCTAAAATCAACATTCAGTGAGTTCTAAACTCCAGAAATTCTGTTTCTTTGTTATGAGGTGGGGCCACAACATTAGTAACAAAGAAACAGAATTTCCGGAGGATGAGGCCCAGAAATCAGGATTTTAAAAAGATTCCCAGGTGATTCTAATGTGCAGTCAAGGTTGAGAACCACTATCCTAGAGGATGGAGAAACTCCAATAATTCATGAATCTAAGCAAATCAAAAACTCGAAAGGAAGGAAAAGTGACCATAGCATCCGTCCCCCGGGCTACACTGGGGTGTGTGCATTTCTCAGCCTGTGACAAGATGTGAAGCCATTCATTTTCAAAGGAAAGGCCACCTGTCTCTTAGCACCTGCTTTCCATTGATTTTTTCCCGCTTCACAGAGTTCATTCTCCTCTGGTAACCCCTCTAGAAGCTTAAAGCTTCCCTTGATTCCCATCACTGCCCAGAAAGCATTTCTCTCCCACACAGTCCTTCTCTTTCTCTAAGCCCCCTTGGCTCACGCCTTCTCCCAGGGCCCTTCCAGCCCATTTCCCATTGTCCCCTCCTTCCAGCCAGCTCCGTGGTCTTAGTTAAAACAAGGGAGGTCTGCCGATACACTCAAACTCTTGCCACATGGCGAGGTTCCAGCTTTACAGATGATGCGATCCCCAAATGTAAACAACATGACCACAAAGTCTTTTCTTTTTAGCTTCTTATCTGGGCTGGTCTGAGCAGTGCAGTCGCTGCTTGGACTAATGGTCTGAGCTTTATTGGCACGTGGTAGAAGATAAAGTATCTTGGCAAGGGCAGCAATACATTTTTCCTCTAAATTTTAAAAGGATGGAGAGGAAGGTTTCCCACTGAGCTCCTCTGACTGCCTCTCATTCTTTTCCTGTATCTTTGAACAAGAAACAAGACCACTTTAGTTTTGATCTGGGAACTATGAGTTTGAGGGTATGGAGGGGCAGTAGTATATGAGCTGGTCTTGGACCCCAGAAGTGGAAGAATTATCTTCCGCCATACCCATAGAACCATACCGATCTTGGCAACCTGACTCATTCTCTGTTGCTGTGCTGATGACATTGACTCTAAAAAATTGGTTCTTTCTAACCTATTGATCCCAATGTGCTTCCTAGATGTTAGACAGAAATGAGAATAGCCTGCTTGAGGAGGGGGCTTTGTCAGCGTTTGTCATACACCAGGGAACAGCTGCAGCTGAGACAGGTGAACCCTGGACTCTGCCAGCGATCAGCATCTGGGTTCTGTATCCAGACCCACAAAAGGCCCCCAGGTCCTGAAACTCTTCCTCCAGTGTAATGGAATTTGGTAGTCTAACTTTATGGGGTTTCACTTTTGTCAGAGAGAAAAGGGGATTTTTGACAGACCACTAGATTTATCCTTAACATCCCCATATGGAGCTTCAGGGCACCTGGTCAGTGTTAAGGAAACCTTTACTTGATATATCTGGGTTGCCTTTAAGTGAAGTCCAGAGCTGTTCGTTACACTATCTCAGATCTTTCCTTCTTGTCTGCGCTGACAAACAGCCAGAGTCAGTCCCCACTGAAATTTGAAAGGCGACTCACAGAATACCCAGTCCCTGATTTGAAAGACCGGTGGCCAAAACCATAAAAGGCTAGAAAGTAGCTAGCACTGTCTAATCATCTGTCAGGGTTGGGGAACTTGTTGCCCAGATGTTCTCCTGTCCCTCAGGCTGACTAGTGAGGAGTATTTCCCTCAGTGAGGTGCTTTGAGAGCTGTGAAGGTCTGGCCAGAGAAACGAGTATAAACTACGTCTCTGAGTGGTTTTCAGAATGGGCCAGATCTCATTCCTTTAGTCCTTTAGTGTCAGGCATGTATGAAATAAGTACTGCACCAGATGACCTCCCGGGACCTGTGATCCCTACTCATCCTTCATTCTCATTCCCTCTCCCCACCTCCCGCCCATTACTGTTTGCATTCATCCCATCCCCACATTAGAGCGTGATAAGCAAGCATGTGCTTATCAGGAGTCCTGGAGGCTGCTGATCTCCCTGTGGCGTTTCTGGCTTCCTGCCACAAAGCAGGATTTAGGCTGATACCCAGTTTGAAGGAGGTGGGCCCTTGGGAGCTGACTTTTCAACATTGTTTAAGGACTGAGGGGTGAGGGTCGGGAGGCGGGGAGGACTGCCAAAGCCAGAGGACAAATCCGTGCCCATGACACCTAGAGCCATGGAGGTTGTGAATGTCTGTGCAATGGCGTCTGGAGCCTCAGCTGTTAATTACTTCTCTCCCATTTCTCTCATCTTGTCCACCTAAGGTGGGTCATTTGTCATACTAGCCTCTCGAGGGTTTATCCCCAAAGCAAGTTCCTGTATTTAGAAGTAAGTTGATAGTTTGCTTGTGAATCCCTCTCAGCAATAACTATCAAAGGTAAATTTGTGATATGTGAGAGACTTGTTTGCTTCTTTCCTGATCTGGAACATTTCTAGGAAAGAGTTCACTTAGCCCTGCCAGCGTGACTCCTTGGTCGAGCGTCAACATATGAACCAGGAGTCATAGTTCGATTCCCAGTCAGGGCATATGCCTGGGTTACAGGCTCAACCCCTAGTCGGGGACGTGCAGGAGGCAGCCAATCAGTGATTCTCATCGATATTTCTATCTCTCTCTCCCTCTCCCTTCCTCTCTGATATCAATAAAAATATATTTAAAAAAGAAAAGAGTACCCTTATATTTTTTATTTGAGACACCCATCAAAAAATGTAGCACAACCTTTAAGCATCTGATTTACTGACCTTATTACCCCCAGTACTTTCTCTGGCCCTTCTGCCCCATTCCCTGCAATTATAAATCATGATTTTAGGAGACTGTTGTAAGGCCCTTGTATACCAAGGCTTCCCTCATCTAATGCACTGAAATTAATGCTCCTTCCTCCTCTACTCTGGGTGTACCCCCACTCACACCATCTGACCTTTGGGAAAAGAAAAAATCAACAGATTGATTTCAGCCACAATTGTCTTATCACAACTGCTTTCCTTTAAGTGTGAATACCAAGTCATATTTAACCTATGACCCCTACAAGGGACTGAAGCCATCGCTTCTCTTCTGGGAATGTGAAAACATCTGTGTGAAAGGATGAAGATACCATGCTCCATCCCCTGATTTG
>NW_006296627.1:4000247-4005415 GCF_000327345.1 Myotis davidii | reverse complement strand
AAACCTGAGGAGGTTTAAAGGGAGAAACACCATATTGACTAAAATTCCAGTTGCGGATTCTCTACTTCATGTCATTTTCAAAAGCCCTGACAACCTTTTCTTGAAGTCCCAGATGTAGGTCCCTGGTAATAATAATAACACCATTTATAAGATTGCATCATGCCAGGCATTTTCTGTACATCTTTTTTTTCCCCCCCAATCTCTCCAATTATTTGAATGTTGGTGCTCTTTTTAAACTGAAATCTGGAAAAGTTGTGGTGCAGTGACATTAGGACTCAAACCCAGGTCTTTCAAATTCTGAAATCAACGTCCTTCGTCTTCCACAGCCCTACCCTATCTGACTAACATCGTGTAGACCAGTGAACAAAGAGACTGGAGGCTTTCTTTCACCTTCAGCTCAAACCCTAGCCATAGCTGAGCTGCCCCTGGGAAAACAGTAGCTTTGGAAAGATGCAGGCTGTTGAAAGGATACGCTCTTTCTTTGAGGAATGGAAATAAACTATTTAATGGTGATTTGCATAAGGTAGAAAGAAATCATGTAACTGTGTGTTCAAGATTCCCCTCTGCCCTACGTTCTACACCTTATTGCACCTTTAAACATTGCTTTTATTTAGATGAATTCATAGTGTTCTCGCCCTAGCCAGTTTTGCTCAGGGGATAGAGCGTCGGACTGCGGACTGAAGGGTCCCAGGTTCGATTCCAGTCAAGGGCACATGCCTGGGTTGCAGGCTCAATCCCCAGTAGGGGGCGTGCAGGAGTTAGCCAATCAGTGATTCTCTCAACATTGATGTTTCTATTTCTCCCTCTCCCTTCCTCTCTGAAATAAAAAAATATTTTTAAAAAAGAAGAGAAAAAAGAAACTGCATTCTTAAAAAAAAAAGAATATTCTCCAATGTTATCCTCCCTCCCCATTCCCTTCAATTTCCCATTGCTGTGCGAGACTGTGATTTCCATGGTCATAGGACCACCAGTTGAGCTTGACTCTTGCTGGTTTATCTGGTCAGAGGACAGTTGGGGGCTGTGCTTCCAGGTGAGCTGAGCTCTGAGTGGGGCTTTCCAGGGAGTTGCCTTAAAACAGTGATGTGAGCGGTGCTACATGGCTGTAAGGAAAGCACACGCTTGCCCCTGTTATTTCTTGAAAGAGTCCTAGCCCTCTCATCCCCTCTGCTACCCCAAGTTCTCAAATTTGTGGTAGGAGTCACCCATTCCCAGCCTAACCATCTCCTTTCCTCCCTGTACTTAGCTTGCTTCAGGCCATAGAAGGGACTTTGTTTCTCCCTGGATTTTGTTATTCTTAATAACAAATTGTTTCTCCTCTCATTCTCTTTTCTTCCCTCTTTCTCCCCCGCCCTTTCCCCCCAGAGAGTTTTCAACGTCCTTTATCCCATGCCTGCTGACCAGCGGAGACATGTCAGCATCAACTCTGCCCGCTGGCTGCCTGAGCCTGGGCTCGGCCTGGCCTATGGCACCAACAAGGGAGACCTGGTGATCTGCCGACCAGAGTGAGTGGTTCAGGGGCTGGTGGGGTGGACGTGGAGGGGTCATCTGGGCTGGGGGCTGGAATAATCAGCATTCACCTATGGATGTAGCTGGTGAGGGGGGTCTTTTAGAGGAGAAATCTAAATTCTGCTAGAGCCGGCCTCGTTCTCATTGTCACTCCTTAAAAGGTCCTTTTCACTCAACAGATGGTAGGGTTAGCTCTCCATTTCAGAAATCTTCAAAAGACTGGTTTAGTTATTTTGTCTCTTAAATCTAAAGCAGTATGTTTTGTTTGTTTTCCCTTGTTCTCCAGTTCTCTAGTGATAATAAAAGTTCTCTGCGGTCAAAAGCATAGATATCAAATATTCTTTTCTAAAACCTTTTTGAAATAGTCAATAGGTAATCTTAGGTATGTGTAAAATGCCTTAGAAATGAACTTAAGAAATAAAGTTGGGAATAAGATGTTGTTAAAGCCCTAATTTTTAATATATTTTTATTGATTTTAGAGAGGAAGAGAGAAAGAGAAACATCAGTGATAAAAGAGAATCACTGATTGGCTACCTCCCGCACCCCCACACTGGAGATTGAACCCGAGACCCTTCAGTCCACAGACTGGCGCTCTTTCCACTGAGCCAAACTGGCTAGGGCTAAAGCCCTAATTTGTCAAGCCACTGATCTCTAACCACCTGGCTCTGTGTCCTGCCTGTTTTCCTTTCTGCTGGAGGCTCTGGCTCATAATAGAAAAGGCAGATTGAAAAGCGCCATTTAAAAATTGAAATGGCCCTGACCTGTGTTCTCAGTGGTTGGAGCATCATCCCACACACTGTCTCAGATTCCTGATCAAGAGCATGTACCTGGGTTGCAGGTTCCATCCCTGGTACGGGTCGGGGCACATGTGGGAGGCAACCAATCACTATGTCTCTCTCACATTGATGTTTCTCTCTCTGCCCTATCCCCTCCTCCCTCCCTCCCTTCCATCCTCTCTAAAAATCAATGGAAAAAATATCCTTGGATGAGGATTAACAACAAAAATCGAAATGATTATTATCTGGTCTTGGAATGGGGGGTAGGAGGGGACACCAACCAAAGCATTTCTGTGTTCAGTCCTGATGACACTCCTTCCCCTTCCTTGGGCTTTTTGGAGGATAGAGGTCTATTTAGGCAGGACCCTGGGAGTCAGCCAGGTCTGTCATCAATTTTCATACCCATCCAGGTGTGGAGTGTGAAGCTCTGTGCTTCATTGGAGATCAAGCTGACTGCAGTGTGGGCCGCTGCAGGTTCCAGCTGAGTAAATACCACTCCTGCTCCAGGCCGTCCTAAGGCTGCCTTTCACTAAGTATAGTCTCCATAGGTGTACTACAGATCGCAGAGCACATGGGACTGTCTGCTAGGGTCTCTGGGAGTGTCCATGATGTCTTTTGCGAGGGCCCTTGATGATTTTTCCAGGGTCTGTATTCGGGTCAGTTCTTATAGCCTGGTGATTGAACCCTTAATTGAGCTAGATTGTTGGTCCAGGAGAAAGAAAACTTGGTTCTAAGGGCAGCTCATTCCATTTGGAATTTTCAGGGCTCCTCTGAAGGAGAGCTGCTGCCCAGCCAGCATGGCTCAGTGGTTGAGCATTGACCTATGAAACAGGAGGTCACGGTTCGATTCCTGGTCAGGGCACATGCCTGGGTTTCAGACCTCCTCCCTAGTAGAGGGCATGCAGGAATCAGCCAGTTGAGGATTCTCCTTCTCCCTTCCTCTCTAAAATCAATAAAAATATACTTAAAGAAAAAAGAAAGAGAGAGGCTGCTGTCTGACCCTGACCTGGTCAAGCTGCTCTTGGAGCTGGCCGTGCTCCCCTCGGGCTCTGTGTCCAGAGAGCCCCTTCCACGAGCTCCTGTGCCTTTCCGGAGCCCAGCCTGCCTGTCAGGACTGTGCCACCGTCAGCCTAGGCGCTGGGTCTGTTTCTTTCTGCCCTCACCTTGGCTGCCCATAGTCCCAGGATCTGTCTGCCCTGAAATATTTATTTTTCCCAAAGTACATGAGTCTGATTATCTTCTATCTTCCTCTTTTCTTCGGAATTCATAGGCATGTTTTTCAAAACGGCCCAGAATTCTGGACTTAATTTTACTCTTACGAACACGGTAGTTACAGGCCTTTCTTTCCCTCTTTCTCCAAGACATCCTTCCTCAGCGTTGTTGTCTTCTCTCTGGATTCACCACTAACCTTCCTCCCAGCCAGGCTCCCAGCCCCCACCCCTTGTAGACGTGATCTGCTCTTACAGAAGAATCTCTACCTCCAGTTAGCCGTGGCCCCCGAAGACTCTGATGTCTGAAACCCCAGCCCACGTACTTGGTGTGAGTCATAGACACCTCAGGGAAGCATGAAGCTGGCTTTGGCCTATCTTTCCTCACCATATGTCGTCTTTGGCAGCCAGAGCCTCAGCAGGCCAAAGCCATCTTGGACTGCTTGGGGAGCTCTCTTACCACCAGGAAGTGAAGCCTCTTTTATGAGCAGGGTGGCACCAGCATTTGACACAGGAAACAGCATCCCATCACAAATGAAGTCATGTTGGGCTGAGAGAGCTACCTTAGCCGGCCTATTTCAGTGTTGCTTTTTTCCTGATTTCTTGGGTCGTGTTGGCATATGCCCCAAACCTTAGGGCTGGACATTAGGGTACATGTATATTAATACGGACGGACTTTGTCCTAAGTCACTCAAAGCTTCTCCAGTTCTAAGTCTGTGTGGTTGGTTTGCTTCAGGCAGGGAAGACTGAACAGTATTCAGGTAAGGTTTACCCAAGGCCTTCCAAAAGATCAGTGAAGGAATTGGGCTTCCTAACTTTCCAGTCCAGAGCTCTTATCCTATAGCTGGTTTTTAACCTTTTTACAATAAAAAATTCCTTTAAAATTCTGATAAACCCTGGCTGGTATGTTTAAATCGTTAGAGTGTTGGCCTATCCATCGAAGGGTTGCAGGTTCGATCCCCATATCCAGTTGGGGTGTGTGCAGGAGGCAATCAGTTGATGTGTCTCTCTTGCATCATTGTTTTTCTCTCTCTCTCTCCCTTTCTCTCCCCACCCCCACCCCACTCTCTCCGAAAATCAGTGGAAAAAATATCCTCAGATAAGGATTAACAAAAAAAAATTTTTTTACTGAATAAATAAAATAAAATTCTGATTAAAAGCCATGCACTCTCTTCCACAGAAAAACATACTAAAAGAACACTCATGTAACTTTGTAACTCTCTTAAGACCTCAGGGAAAGAATGCAGCTCTGGATGGGGTTGATGATAAGCAGGTCGTGTGAGTGATACGGAGAGGGCAGTCTCTCTCTGTTGTCACTATGGCTGGTCTCTGGCCTAGAATGAGGAGAACAAAGACAAATGAGAATGTAGGAGCTCAGGGCTGTCGTCTCTTTACAAGGTTGCTGCCTGTCCTTGTGTGATGCAGCTCCCTGGCACACCCGTTCCCAAGGGCACAGGATCCAGCCAGCCAGCTGGGCTAAGATTACAGCCCTCCCTCCAAAACAGGTGGTTTCTGTCTTTGTCCCAGGCACAGGCAGCTGCACCTCATTTTGTGCTCTCAAGTATACTCTTGATTTCTCCTTCATTGTCTTAGCCTCAGTGCTCTCTCCAAGCACAAAGACGGGTCACAAGCTCCTTGGGCATCTCTTGGTACTGACACTCCCTCTGACAGTAGAAAA
>NW_006296627.1:3982987-4000142 GCF_000327345.1 Myotis davidii | reverse complement strand
TGGTAGCCAAGGCGGTGAGGTGCTCCTTTCTCCTTGGCTTTGCTCCCCCACTGCCACTCCCCCAAGCTGCTGCTCTGCCTCTGGCTGACTGCCAGCCCAGCCAACACCCCCACCAATAACCACAGTGGGTGTGAAGTACCAGATTGATGTGAGGGGGTGCTCGCTCACTTCCGGCTTCATAGATCAGCCCTCAAATGGGAGAGAGGTGTTTCTGGGAAGACCACTTCTCAGAGTCAGCTCAGAAGGCAGAATTCACAGAAAGAAGTAGGCTCGGGCTGTGGGGCATCTGGCCTTTGGCTGAGTGTGGGGCTCCTGACAGGGTCCCAGCTCTGTCCCCTGAGAGGGAGCTGCCACTGTAAACAGTGATTACAATCAAGCATCATTGACCACAGAGGGGAACGGCATGCCTCTGAATCAAAAGGGAAGCCACAGCCACTGTCTTTCAGGCTGTCTGTCCCACAAGAGCCAGGTGCCAACTCTTGCCCACGTCATGGGGACAGCAGGGATGAATGCCGGTCTCCTCAAAACAGTCCTTTTCTCCAAGGAGACAGCCATGCAACCAATAGATGAAAGAAGAGTGTTCTCAAAGGGAATATTCCCTAGAAGTTGGGAAGTTCAGAGCCAGAGTTCTTTGTGGAGCATTGTCACCACCGAGGAGGCCCGGCGGGCTCCTGGCTGTGTTCCGAAGCACAGCTTTCAGACAGACACTGCTGAAAGAAGCCGGGGGATAAGAGGAAGTCCATCTGAAAAGGCTGACCTGACTGGCCTTGCCATGCGTCTCCATCCCTTTGTGTGTTTGCTAAGCCCCCAGGAAGAACCTGGAGCAAATAGTGACTCGTTCATCCTCATTAAGCCCCAGGGAGACGGAGGTGGTTAGGACCATTGGCATTGAAGACTGAGTTTCTGTGGCCAGAGATGTTCCTTCAACTCTGTTCTTTGGTACCTGGAATTTTCAAATCCTTGAAAATATTCAAGATCAGAATATTTGATATTGGGGAACAGGTATTAGTATTCCATTGTAGTTGAGCTTTTCCGACCACAGAAAGGAGCCATATCAGGATTAGAAATAGACCTGCTGATGGGGACAGAAAGGCTTGGGGTGAGGGGGGAGGGTGCAGCAGTGCATCTGATGCAGCCTTCCATCCTCTTCTGTTTCAGTGGCCAGAGTCCCCAGCTCTGAGCCAGATGGGTGAGAAGAGTTTAAGGGGGACCCTTTAACCATCAGCATCACGCTGACAGTCCCAGCTCTGAATGGGCCGTCAGTGGTTTCTTTCCTGTGATGGAAAGAAGGTTCTGGTACATGGTTTGGTGTGAACAATTTGTTGTCAGTATCCAGCCCTGGCTAGCAGGAATCACAGAGGAAGGATTGGCAGGGACCCACATGGTATTGCCACCTGTCAATAAATCCTGACAAGTTTGCAAATCAGAGGCTCCCTGGCAGCTGGCAGTGATGGCTTTGTTTTGGGAGGCTCTGCTGTGACTTGTGGCATTTGCCTTTTCCCTGATACAAGATCTGCCCCCCTCACCGTCACTCACCCATGCCCGCGGTTCTCAGACAACCCCACCCAGCAGCTGAGTGTTGGGAAGAGGGAGGCGATGCTCCATTTTAAAGGGGTGCCCAGGCCTCTGGGAGTTGTCGGGAGGGTTACATAGAGCAAGGAAAGGAAGAGCACTTCTGGCAGGCTGGGGCTCTTTCCCTCCAGAATCACTAGTGTGCCCTCAGGTGAACCCTGTCCCTGGAATCTTAGCGATCCTTTAAAGCAGTGGTTCTCAAACTTCTGTCCCTTTAAATACAGTTCCTCATGTTGTGACCCAACCATAACATTATTTTTGTTGCTACTTCATAGCTGTAATGTTGCTACTGTTATGAATCGTAATGTAAATATCTGATATGCAGGATGGTCTTAGGCGACCCCTGTGAAAGGGTCGTTCGACCACCAAAGGGGTCACGACCCACAGGTTGAGAACCGCTGCTCTAAAGCAAGGGTGGGGGACATCCAGCCCTCGAGCTGTATAAGGCCTGAGAAATCATTTGGTCTGGCCCTGGCAGGGCATTAAGGGTGAGTTAATTAAATATAGCAGCTAATTTTTAAGTTGACAATTGTATGGCCTGTGAATACTGTAAATATCCAAATGGCCCTTGGCATAAAAAAGGTTCCCCACCCCTGCTCTAAAGACAGGCTTTGGGGCTCAGTGCCAGGCCAGTTTCCTTTCACTGTGGAGCACAGCCTCCAACATACATTCCCTCCCCATCCAAGTCCCATCACATCCCATATCAGGGACTGTCTAGCCCTCTTGTTGAAGAAGGAAGCATCTACATCACCCTTCACAGCCTCACCTCCTGGCCCACCCTCAGAACCTGCTGACTGATTTGTTTCCTCTTCATGGAAGAAGTTCTGTCGTTAGAGGAAGGTGACCTGGGCCCATAGGTTAAAAAGCTGGCTTTCATTGGAGATTGTCATCGTCTGCGCAGGCCTCCTAAAGAGAGGACCTGGGCTGGATGGCTTGGTCAGTGACTGTTCTCCTCGCAGCCTGGAGGCTGGATCCAGCGTGGCCCACTCTGGTGAGGACCTTTCCTGAGTTGCAGAGGGTCATGTTCTCACTCTGTCTTCTCGTGGTGAGAAGGCCAGTCCTGTTGTATTAGGGTCTCATGTTTATGACCTTACCTAGAGGCCTGGGGCACAAACTCGTGCACAGGTGGGATCCACCTCACTGAGGGGAGGGGCCACGGGCGGTTGGCGGCTGACCCCACCCCCTTGCTGAACTCCCCTTTGAACTCCCAGTTGAGGGGATAATTTGCATATTAGCCTTTTTAAAAAAAATACATTTTTATTGATTTCAAAAAGGAAAGGTGAGGGAGAGAGAGGTGGAAACATCAATGATGAGAGAATATTCGATGGGCTGCCTCCCGCACGCCTTCCACTGGGGATCGAGCCTGCAACTCAGGCATGTGTCCTTGACCGGAATCAAACCTGGGACCTTTAGTCCGCAGGCTGACGCTCTATCCACTGAGCCAAACCAACTAGGGCAGCATATTAGACTTTTATTATATAGGATTACCTCCTGAAGACCCTGTCTCCAGACATAACCACATTGGGGGACCAGCTTCAACATGCAGTTCAGTCCCTAGCACTAGCAGAGCTCTTCATGCACATGGGCACGTTCTGCCCCATCTGGGATCAGAACTGGCTGTTGTGTGTAGCATAGGATCTCTACAGGGATGCCAGACTTCTAATCAAAGGTACCTCCTTCCCAACTTCTGTCCCTCTGCTTTCACCACCCGCATCACACCTCACTCTCAGCCACAGTGACTGGTCTAGGTCAGTGGTCGGCAAACTGCGGCTCGTGAGCCACATGCGGCTCTTTGGCCCCTTAAGTGTGGCTCTTCCACAAAATACCGACTTCTGCGCATGGGCCAAGGGGCCAAAGAGCCGCATGTGGCTCGCGAGCCACAGTTTGCCGACCACGGGTCTAGGTAATACCTTCCAGGGAGGAATCAGAAAACAAAGCAGCCCTAGCCGGTTGCTTAGTGGTTAGAGCATTGGCCTATGGACTGAAAGGTCTGGGGTTCAATTCCAGTCAAGGCTTGTACCTTGGTTGCAGGCTCGATCGATCCCTGACCCTGGTTGGTGCGTGTGTGGGGGGCAACCAATAGAACCTGTGGAGGAGGGGGCAACCAATAGAAACATCACATTGATGTTTCTCTTTGTCTCTCCCCCTCCCTTCCACTCTCTCTAAGAATTAATGGGAAAAATATCCTTGGGTGAGGATTGACAAAAAGAAAAGAAAGAAAGCAGAGCAAAGCAGTCTTGTGTGCAAGTCAATATAGAAGGATGAGAGGCCACCGCTTCCCTCTGGCAGCTGTGCCACCAGCAGTCCAGCCATCACCACCTGCGTTTCTCTCCTTCCTTCCCCGTCAGAAGTTCGTGAGCAGCCTCGGGTCTCCTTCAGCTTGAGGAGCATCTTCCCCATTGCTGTCCACCCTGCCCTGGCCCAGGAGACAGTAGGGCCAGAATAGAAAGAAGTGGGGGCTCTTACAGCTCAGTGGGGGCTTTGGTCTGCTTAGACTTCTGAGCTCCAGGCAAGTGGAGAATGCCGGGAGCCCCGTGTTCCTTCCTCCCACCGCAGGGCAGTGGGCACCTGCCCTCTGTGTGGGGAGCCTGTTTCTGAGCACGAAGCAGGACCTGCAGGCAGGACAGTCGTGGCACGCTGTCTCTCCAGGGCCTCTCAGCCTCCCATTTGCCATCTGAGCTCCTTTCGGGAAAAGAAGAGCTCTCAGAACCCAGTGCCTGCGTCTGCTGTGGCCATTTTTTTAGCTGTCTCAGCCCCAAGGTGGAGCCAGTCAGGCTTTGTCTGCAGGAAGAAGAAGCTAAAACCAGCTCTGCAGGCGGTTGCCTGAAGTGCTCCGCACTGAGCGTCCCAGTGGAGTGCCTCTCAGCCCCGCCCAGGAGTGAGGAAGGAGGGTTCCCGGGCCACAGTCTACGGAGCTTGAGAATTGTGCAGAGCTCTGGCCAGTCCCTCTCTAACGCCTTCCACCTTCTCTGTCCTTCCCCACTGACTTTCAGGGCCTCGAACTCAGGCATTGAGTACTACTGGGACCAGCTGAACGAGACTGTCTTCACGGTCCACTCCAGCAGCCGGAGCAGTGAGAGGCCCGGGTGAGTGTTTGAAGGAGGAGGGTGCAGCCCCTGCCTCCTGCTTCTGATGGGCTCCCAAGCGATGCCCTCAGCCTGTACCCAGGGCTCTCTGGGTACCACTCAATCAGAGCGCCTCCTCTTTGATCCGCTTCATGCGTTGAGCCTTTGCACGCAATTTCATTCGAGAAAATGGTGTTGCCCTGCCGGATTGGCTCAGTGGATTGAAGGGTCCCGGGTTCGATTCCAGTTGGGCACATGCCTGGGTTGCAAGCTTGATCCCCAGTAGCGGGTGTGCAGGAGGCAGCCAATCAATGGTTCTCTCTCGTCATTGATGTTTCTCTCTCTCTCCTTCTCCCTTCCTCTCTGAAATCAATAAAAATATATTGATGTCAATGTCTAAGAAAGAACAAAACCTCTGCTCTTAGGGTCTTGGTGTAGAACAAGCTAGGACACCTTCTGGTCCTCTCCCATCCTGTGGTGAGGGGAGAAGCCGGGGCACTGGAGAGGGGGCCTGTCCCTAGGACGAGTGCTCATGTCCTCAGGGAGAATCTGTCAGTGATCTCCCAGGTGACTAGAGCCTCTGGGACCAAGCTGCCGAGAGCTGCAGTCCAGGATCCATTTAGACAGTAGAAACCTGGTACTAACCCTCTTATTTAACTCACTAATGAAGATGAATATTTTGAGAAAACAAAGGCAAGCACTGTTTCCTAGAGGGCCCAGCTGCAGAAATCGTCCCCAGAAACAGCTAGAAATATGAGTGACCCTCTCAGAAGTCCTGGGCTTCCTCTGCTGCCAGCTAGCCACCCCAAGGCTCAGAGCCTGGAAATGCCCAAGGGGAGAGGGTGCTGGCCTTGGACCCAGGCCTTTCTCATAAGGCAGCTTTTCAGAAGGCCCTGAAGGGTCCCAGAACAGATTCATCCGAGTCTGAGTACTCTTCCTCCACAGTGGAGATCCAGTGGAAACTCCGGATGTAAACTGGAACCTTGTCAGCGTATAGAAGCAAGGAAATGCTACAGAGAGAAAGGTCCTTCTACTGCTCACTGTTTGTCCCATGGATCTCAGTTAGGGGCTTCCTGTATCTAAAAAAGTCTTTTATGTTGGCCATCTCTACCTCATCAGAAAGTCCCCTTTGTTTAAGGGAGTGGCTGAACCAGCTGGGCTTGCAAAATTGGATGGCTATGTGGCCGCCTTTCTTTGTCTCGGACAGGACTGATAGGAAGGAGAAGGGACACAGGCGAGTTCACTGGGTTGGGAGGTAGCTGTGGGCGGGCAGGGCTGCTCCTTAGCCTGCAGCCCTGGTCAAGCCTGTGCCCGAGGCTTGGCATGGAGCCAGCCGAGCTCTGAGGGGTGCTGTCCCAAGCCCTGCCTGATTTCAGTCCACCTTTCTCTCCCTAGAACCAGCAGAGCCACATGGAGGACAGACAGAGACATGGGTCTGATGAATGCAATTGGGTTGCAGCCTCGGAACCCCACCACCTCAGTGACGTCTCAGGGCACCCAGACTCTGGCCCTTCAGCTGCAGAATGCGGAAACACAGACGGAGAGGGAGATACAGGAGCCAGGGACAGCAGCCTCGGGTCCCGGGGAAGGTGAGAGCCCTGTGATGCCAGTGGGCAAATATGGCAGGGGGTGGGGAGGGGAGTGGGCGGGACCATCATCAAGGCTCCTGGCTCCTCCACATGGACGGGGGTACTGAGAGAATGCACTCCAGTCAGGATGAGCACCCTTCCCTCTTTGGGGAGTGCCCTCTTGGTGGCATTAACCACCTCCTCAGGCAGGAACCTCATCTCCTTCATCTGTCACTGATTCCAGCAAGCGGAGCAGCTCTTTCCGCTTTCCCCCAAGTGCCCTCTCCTCCAGAACTTGGAGGACAGAGGCTGTGCTTAGAGAGAGGGCAGGACGTAGCTGGATGGGAAAGGCTACGAGAGACCGCTTGCTGTCGGCTTCCAGGGCCACCCACAGGGAGCCTGTCCCCCTGCAACTGTGCTCCTCTTACACCCATGCATCACTGCCGTTTGGGTACAGCCCAGCACACCCTCAGCACCTTCCTGTCACCTATCTCAGGTGCGGCTCAGCCAGCCTCCCTGGCAGTCTGTGCTGGCCTCACACGTCTAAGAACCAATTAGCACTTCCCAGCGGCAGAGCTTGAGCCACTTTGGAGTCTGTTAGCAGCTGTGTTAAACAGCCTGTTCTCACTCAGTCATCTCCTTACCCCCTACCCTGGCCCCTTGCTGGTCCCCAGCTCCACACAAGCCAGCCTCGAAGCAGACACACACTGTCTAGGTCTGTGTTGAGCCTATGGGAGAAATGTGATGTGCATCAGGCAAAGAGTAACGAATTTGCCTGTGTCACCCCAGGGAAGCTTTCTATACTCAGTACCCCCGACCCCACCCCAGGGCACTGTCCCTCTGGCTGCCATAAACTGAAAAATTTAAAGTTAAGTCCCTTTTTGGTCTGTGGCCCAGGCCACACCTACATCTGAGGCCTGTGACTCTTTGTTGGGTGGAAAGCCCCAGGGTGTGGACATAAGCAGCTGGCAGTGCTGGCTGGGCTTCAGGCCTCAGCAAGGAGAGAGTTGCAGGCTCCTCCAGCCGCCCCCGTGCTAAAGACAGTCCTAGGCAGCCCCTTGGATCTGATCTCATGGCCGTTTACTGATTTCCACCATGGATCAGCCGCTTGGGCTACAAAGACAAATAAGCCTTTCCTCAGTGAACTTGAACTCTAGAGAGGCAGGAAAATAATGACTTCTTGTGATCAGGACCTCAGAAACTCAAAGGAGGAGCCATGCCCACCCAGCCTATGGGGCTGGGGGAAGGCTGCTGGGGGAGGTGGCTCTGAGCTGAGCTTTCAAGGATGAGTAGGAGTTAGTCAAGCAAAGCGGGTAGGGGAGCGCAGGGAGAGGTATTCCTGGCAGAGGGGACAGCACCTGCAAGTTCAAAAACATCACACTCTATACCAGTGGTTCTCAACCTGTGGGTCGCCTAAGACCATCCTACATATCAGATATTTACATTACGATTCATAACAGTGGCAACATGACAGGTATGAAGTAGCAACGAAAATAATTTTATGGTTGGGTCACAACATGAGGAACTGTATTTAAAGGGCCAGAAGGTTGAGAGCCACTGCTCTACACAGAGGACCACGAGCAGGTTCGTGTTTGTGGCCTGATTAGCACGTGTTGAGAACTGAGGCTGGATGAGTAGGGAAGGCAGATTCCAGGAACTGGTTGGGGCTGAGGCCTTCATCCTTGCAGTCAAGTGCACAGGGCTCGGGGCCAGGAGCTGCCAGCTTGAGGAGAAGGCATCCTCACCTCCCAGAGAATCCTCTGCTTTTTAGTGTTTTTTTAATTTTTCAGTTTCAGTTGACATTCAGTATTATATGAGCTCTAGGTGTATAGTGTAGTGGCTAGACATTTATATAAATTACAAAGTGATTCCTCTGCTCTTTTCTTGATTAGCCTCAGCCCATTTCAGACGTTCTCAGTCAGTCATAAGTTCCTTTCTTCTTGTTTGGGCTGGGGCCGGAGGCTGGCAAGAGGAAGGGGCTCTTGCTCCCAGTTTCAAGAGGCCAGAACCACATTTCCTCCCTGTCTTGTCCCCACAAAGGGGAGCAGGTGGTGGAGGGTGCGTCCTGCAGAAGCCAGAGTTGCTCCTCAGTAGGAGTGGCAGTCGGGAGCTGGCCCCTGGGCACAGTAGGCTTTCAGCTTGTGCGTCTGTGTGGGGCCCTGTAACCTTGGCCCGGAGCTCTGGACCTCCAGCTCTCTTAATCCTCTCAGAAAGAGACATGCCTAGAAAGAAGTAAGGGGAGGAGAGCATGGGGGCGGGGGCGGCCTCCGTCATCTGGGGCCAGGAGCTGTTTGGTGGTGCTGCTCTCGTTGACCAGCAACCACTCCTGCTGAGCCAGGCACCAGGATTCTCCTTGGGTGTAGACTTTCCCCACCCAGCAGGCAGGCACAGCTGCTCTACGCATCAGCACCTCACTCCCAGCATCTGCCTCCTCTCTCCATGTAGGCAAACTGGTGGCCCCATCTGCATAACCTCTCTTCTGGGCTCAGCTAGGAGACAGGGCCAGGGGCATGGGAGGAGGGATATCACCTGCACATCCCACCCCACACACCAGGGCCCAGGTTCACGAGTATGGGAGACCACCTCTGCTTCGTAGCAGTCACTGTTCTGTGGTGCCCCTCTCGTTCCGATCAGCTAGCACCGGGTGGCTCCAGGTGGCTCCTCATTTTCTTGTTCTGTAAAAATTTGGTTCAAGTCCATTCAGCTCTTCCTAGGACTTCCAGGAAGAGCCCTCCAGAGTGGGAATTTGCAGTGCTCATCCAACTTAGAGCTTCCCTACCCTGTCAGAAAGGGAGGGAGCATTCCCTGGTCTCACTGTTTGCTCCCAGCACTGACCCACTCCTGCCCCGCATACAGCAGGCATCCAGGAAGTGTGTAGGAGGGGAGAATGGAGTGGAGGCAAGGCCCTGCCCCTTGCTTGGCTGTGCCACACTACTTGGGGAGCCCGTGGCTCTG
This sequence comes from Myotis davidii, assembly GCF_000327345.1. Classification (NCBI taxonomy): domain Eukaryota; kingdom Metazoa; phylum Chordata; class Mammalia; order Chiroptera; family Vespertilionidae; genus Myotis; species Myotis davidii. The sequence continues at coordinate 3,990,982 of NW_006296627.1, read as the reverse complement.
CCTCTGACGCTGGGAAAGGTTGTCTGGCCTCTTTCTTGTGAAGTGAAGATGCTAGGCCAGCTGCAGTGACCTGGGCCCTGGGCGGCAGGGAGAGCAGTGTGAGATGGGAGGGGCTAGAAGACCAGCAGGCCCACTGAGGGCAGGAAGGGCAGCTTCTCCCTTTCACTCAGCCTTGCTTCCCCCTTCTGGGCAGTGAACCCCCAGAATTAAATGAGGTCACAGGGCATTATGGGAAGTTATTGGTCTGTCCATCCTGGCCTCTGTATCTTAGAATTTGCCAAGGAAAAGATCTCATGTCAACACGAAATCAGTTTCCCATTTTTCAAAGATGGAAAGAAACATTTTGCTCCAGGGAAGGAGACAGCAGGATTGACCCTGTGGCCACCGCTCCTGCCGCTCATCGCTGAGCTCCTGGGGCAGGCTGCCATCTCCCTCGGGCCCCAGTGTGTGCGTTCTCCTCTGGAAGAATGTGCTGGCTGCCTTCCGTGGCGCGTAGCCTTGGCTTAGAGTCCCCAAGAGAGAAGCACAGCTCATAGCTCAAAGCTGTCAGCACCCAGCCCTGAGGAAGCTGTTGGGGTGTGTGTGTGTGTGTGTGATTATATTAGGGACCATGAATTCAATGGTATTGCCGAGGGAATCACATTCAGGGATGAAGCATGTCCTTTCCCTCCGGAAAGAAACAGACACAGGTGTTTCTCCCATAGCAGGGGCAACATGTGATCTGTGTTCAGAAGCCACTTAAGCCTCTGTAATCAGCTCGGGAGCCCTTTTATTCACCCACACATTCATCTGATAAATACACACAAGTTCAAGACCAACGTTAGACGCAAAGATGATTAAAACTTAGTCTGAGGCCTTCAGGAACTTGCAGAAGGTCGATGCCACAGATAACTTACACAGAGAAGTGTGAGCACTGCAGGGCTTGGGGAAGGAGCAGCCACTCCATCGGAGGTCTGGGTGAGAGGCGGTACTTGCGTTGGCCCTTTAAAAAGAGTGGACCTTAGACATGAGGCCATGGGCAAGCACAGAGCAGGCGGGGAGCATCTGCAGGGCAGGCGGGCATACAGCAGGCTGGGCCGGCTTTGGTAAGGTCACGGCACAGGAAGAGGTCCTGGTCAGGAAGCGGCTGGAACCTGGCCAGAGGGCCCTTAAATCTCAAGCTAAGGATTCTTGATTTTTTGAAGCTGCTTGGTTTTGACAAGTATGGATTTAACGAGAACTCAGTGAATCAGAGCTTAATTGGGATGGCAATAGCAGCGGCATGGAGGCTGGGTGGAAAGGGACGATATAAAAAGCAAGACCAGCCATGGTGAGAGCTGGCCAGGACCAGAGCCACTGGTGCAGTGGGAGAGGACAGAAGGCTCAGATCCGAGTGCTCACAGCAGGGCCCGGAAGTGAGCCACATGGAAAGAGCTGATGGTGTCCCGTCCCATCTCACCCCCTGAGCCCTGCACCATGAGCTCCAGGGCCAGCAGTCCTCAGGCCAGCCCACTGCACCTCCCAGCCAGGCTGGGGAGCCCTCAGTGCAGTTCTTGGAAAGCAGTGGGGGTGGCAGTGAGCAGAGGGAGGTCCCCTTGGGCCTCCCCAGGCAGCCCTTTGGCTCACAGGATAGAGACTGTGCTGGCACCAAGGCGCTCAGTTGACCCTTCCTGTGTCCCCCTGCGAAGACGGCTTGTCCCCTAGAGAACTCTGAGCCCTGCAGGTTCTCATTCCTTCTGCCCTGGGAGCTGGCGCCGAGCTGCCAGGGGAGACTGTGGATGGGCTGCTGCCTGAGTGGTGGAGGGTAGATGGGCAGGGTTAACCAGGAGATCTGGAGAAAAGCAAGCTGGACGTAAGTGAAAGCCCAGGCAGAGTCCCCACCACCCACTGCCTCGGTAGACCTAAGGAAGAACTACCAGGGGTGCCAAGCACTGACAGGGAGGGAGAGACCTAGTGTGGCCTTACACTGCAAAGCTGTGAAACTGGCTGCCTGGAAATCAGTTCTAACAGCAAGCAGAGAGAAGGGACTGGCAGGGAGAAAGCAAGGAAAGTCTTGCAGAACTAGCTGTTGACAAGTACCCCAAAAGAAAAAACCACTATCAAAGCCCCCAAATATGCAAAATCACAAACTGCCAACAGGCAGCCAGAGGAAACAGCAGCAGTTGTAGTCATCGCTGAGCACAGGCTGGAGGGAAGATCCCTCAGGATGGAGCTGCACTCCAGACCCCATTCATCACCACTGGGCGTCCACCGGGGCCGCACTCACATGCGCTGTCATGCTCCGCCCGGCACTGTGCAGGCTGTGTGCATCCTACTGTGCAAGTCAGGAAGCTGGGGGATGTGCAGGTTAAGGGGGTTATCCAAGATCACAGACCTGGACTTGAGCCGAAGCCTGTCTGTTCCGACACTAGGGAACGGTCAGGCCTTCGGGGGAAGGCCTAGAACAGTGGTTCTCAACCTTCCTAATGCCGCGACCCTTTAATACAGTTCCTCATGTTGTGGTGACCCCCCAACCATAAAATTATTTTCGTTGCTACTTCATAACTGTAATTTTGCTACTGTTATGAATCGTAATGTAAATATCTGATATACAGGATGTATTTTCATTGTTACAAATTGAACGTAATTAAAGCATAGTAATTAATCACAAAAACAATATCTAATTATATATGTGTTTTCTGATGGTCTTAGGCGACCCCTGTGAAAGGGTCGTCGACCCCCAAAGGGTCACGACCCACAGGTTGGCGACCCACAGGTTGAGAACCGCTGCCCTACAACCTCTTCTGCCTCTTAATATGCGGCTGAAGCCTCAGGCCCGGGCAGGTGCCTGGCTGTGGGGCAGGTGAGAGGCAGTGTCAGGCATCGAGCCCCAGAAGAACAGTGTGTGGGAAATAACGTAGGAAGGCTGATGGATGAAGGGGGAACAGTTAAAAATTCAGACTTCCTCCTGGACTCTCAGGAAGTACCATAAACAGAACATAGGGAAGACAGCACAGCTCTGAAGTGAAGCAGAGCAGGCTGTTTGCCTTTGAACCACACTCTGTGGGGTGCCCTCTCTTTCCGAAGACCAGGCAGCATACCCTCTCCCAGGGCTACCAGGTTAGATTACCCACGGCAGGGAGCAGGCAGGCAAAGCAAGCGAGCTGGCCGGGCCCTTCCCATTGCCTTCATTCAATTAATGACCAGCCTGCCACTGGCCTGAAAGGGCTAAAGCCAAACACCTGCCTTCTGGTCCGGTTCTGCGCGTGTAGCGGCTGAGTAGCCTTGGGCATTGCAGGCCATGCTGGGCCTCAGTTTCTCTGCCAATAAAACAGAAGTATGAGCTAGGGCCATTCCGAGAGTCATCACGCTCAGGTGTCCGAGTGATTCTCAGATAGACTGGGGGAGTGGGCCTTGTTTCTGCTTTTAGCCTAGAACCCTCCAGTTCCTCCTAGCAGTTGCCTGCCTGGCTCAGAGGACCAGGCCAGCAATTAATTCCCTCCCTCTTCTGCTTCATACCTTCCAGGTGAGGGCTCAGAGTACGCAGGTGGGGAAGACGCCCTCAGCAGGATCCAGCGGCTGATGGCCGAGGGTGGCATGACCGCCGTGGTGCAGCGGGAGCAGAGCACCACCATGGCCTCCATGGGCGGCTTTGGCAACAACATCATCGTCAGCCACCGCATTCACCGCAGCTCCCAGACAGGGACTGAGCCTGGGGCCGCCCGCACCTCCTCGCCCCAGCCCTCCACCTCTCGGGGACTGCTCCCGGAACCTGGGCAGCTGGCAGAGCGAGGCCTAAGCCCCCGGACAGCCTCCTGGGACCAGCCCAGTACCCCTGGGCGGGAGCCCCCCCAGCCATCCTTGCCCTTTTCCTCCCCTGCCCCTACTCCTGTCCCCCTTCCCAGCACTGAGGGACCAACCCCGCACTGCGACCTGACCAGTAACCACCACCTTCCTGACAGTGGCGGTAGCAGCAGGGGGGAAGCTGCAGGCCCCAGTGGGGAGCCACGGAACAGGTAGAGACAAGTGTGCACTGGTGCCTCCCTCAAACCGCTGAGCAGAAATCGGACCTCACAGCTGACTGGGAACTGGACACGGAAGAGCTGCAGGCTGCATCAGGAACAGGAGCAAGAGGGCAGGGGTTCGAGGAAATCAGAGTCTGTGGGCGTGAGGCAGTCAAATGGGCAAGGCTCACCTTAGGACTAGAACCTTTCAGGATCTGGAGCCCATGGAGCCACACTGCTGTGCTGAGTGAAGAGAAGGAAGTGGGTATTCTGCCATGAACCCCGTTTACCCTAGTCACAGAGAACCCCAGAAGGGCCAAACTATCCTGCATAGTGGCCAGTGAGACAGCTGTGCCCTGTCCACCTGTTGTAGGGGCCAAGCCACTAGGACTTGAAGAGCAAGAGGAGCAGCCGACCCCCAGAAACCATCTCTATCTCGGAGCCTCCAGAGCTTCAGCTTCTTATCTTTCCCCACGAAGGCCACTGTCGGGCAGGCCAGGCCCAGATTCCCGAGGACGGGCTTCTACGCTTGCTAATGGGGACACCATGGAGTGGGGGGAGCCTGCTTGCCTGACAGAGGATGGGGTCAAGGGATGGTGGGCAGGTCCTCACTCAGGAGTGGGGGGTGTAGGCTGGCCAGCCCCCAGGGCCTGTCCACCAAGCCCCTCCCTCCCTGTCCCCCAGGTCCTCAGAGCAGCGCCTGTGGGTATCAGTATTCCCTGAGCCGAGGCCAAAGCCAGCCCGAGGCTGGGGGAGGGGGTGAAACTCCAGGTCAGAATGTGAGGTCTTGGTCTGTGATTTAAGGTGTTGCATGTGGAATCTTAAACTGTACGTGTAGTTTCTAGTGGAAAAATCAAGGCGCTGATTATTTTGTTTTTAGTATGAAAATGTGATTTCTGTTTGTAACTCATAGAAACATTGTGGTGGGAGAAGAGGGGATAGTCTGACTGCTAATGAGGGAAACACCAAAGATCTACATCATTAAAATGATGACATGCCCCTCACCAGGCTCCGCTCTGTTTTTATGGAGGATGGTGGGAGTGGGGGGAAGGGGTTGGGGACCAAGGGGGCGGGTCTTTGAAATGAGCTGGGCCCAGGTTCTCCCAGGCACTGGTTTTGGTGCTGCTGGCGTCTATGGGGAGCCCTATCTGATACCTCAGCATAAGCCACTCAGGCACCACCACCTCCTGCTTCCTGTGAGCCTGCTAGGGACTGGGGCAACTTTAACAGCGACAGGTGGGTAGGTAGGAATGACAGAAGGTCATTCATCTTGATTGCTTCCTACCCAGGACTATGGTTCTGGAGTGAAGATGTAACTGGCAAAGAGTTAGACCCCTCCAGTCCTAGGAAACCACCCATAATGGGGGTTGGAGCTTGTCCTTGTCTACAGACATCCCACAAAGATGCCATTTGCTGGCCCCTCAGGTTTCCTTTACTTTGTGTCCTCAGTACTGTGACCGAAAGGCCTGTTCTATTCATGGGCCTTGGCCACATTACGGTTCAAGCTGACGTGGCTCTGCTGGTTGAGCGTCATCCCATGCACTGATGGGCCACCAGTTCGATTTCTCATCAGGGCACATGCCTGGGTTGCGGGCTCAATCTCTAATAGGGGGTATATAGGTGGCAACCCATTGATGTTTCTCTCTCCTCCCTTCCCCTTTCTCTAAAATCAATAATGTTTTTTTTTAAGTTTCAAGCAAGTTAGTGGCAGAAGGATATTTGCCCCAAATCATACAAAGGTATACAGGAAAATCAGAGCCACCCCAAGCTTCTGCCAGCAACAAGTACTTCAGTATCTTTTTTGTCCCAGACACGATACGTCATGCATAACTATGTTACCCCAACAGAGACAAAACCAAAAGGTTAAATGGGAAAGCAAGTAATACAAAACAATGTGAAGAGTTGTATAGTTAGGAACACCAGAATTTTCTAGAAAGTTATAACAGTGGACTCGACTAAAGGACATCCGCTAGCTGTGTGACCTAGGGCAAGCCACTGGCCTGTTGTTGTTGTTAATCCTTACCTGAGGATATTATTCCATTGGGTTTTTTAAAATATTTCTATTGATTTCAGAAAGGAGGGAAGAGAAATATTAATGCTGAGAGAGTTATTGATAAGCTGCCTCCTGCATGCCCCCTACTAGGGATCAAGCCCGCAACCCAGGCATATGCCCTTTACCGGAATTGAACCCAGGACCCTTCAGTCTGCAGGCGGAAGCTCTAACCACTGAGCAAAACTGGCTAGGGCACCACTTGCCTTTACTTCGCTTTCCTCCCTTGTAGTAGATGCAGGGCTTGCAACCTCTCAGTTACTTCTACCTCTCTAATCTCTAGTCCTTCGTGTTCAGCACTGGTTAGGACAGGCTCCCATGAAGAGATGGGACTTGAGCTATGCATTGTCAGATGGGGAAGAATTCCTTGGCTGACAGTGGGGCTATGAATTTGTTAAGTGTAAACCTTGGCCAAGGACTCGGTAACCTCAATCCTCTTCACAAAAACCCTCTGAAGTGAGCACTGGTATTACACCCAGACCACCTAACTAGTGGAGGCAGTTTTAATCCAGGTGGGACCCCAACTTGCTCTATTTTGTAAAAGGGGTATTCAGCCATGTGGGTGAGGTGATCCAAATTTGGCCCTGTCTGGCCTCACCTCTGCCCTCCCTGGCCAAGGATGAGCCTGTTGGAGGTCACAACATCAACCCCTCCACTTAGAAAGCCTTTGCCTGGTGGATAGAGCCTCCCCAAGGATAAAGCCTTTTGGGGGCCTCTTGCCCATCATAACAAGGTTGTGGGGTCAACAGGAGAGCTTGGGAAGCTCATTTGGAGATGAGGAAATAGGTCCAGAGAAGTCCTATGGGCCCAAGTTGTAGACCCAATTGGATCATAGGCTGAGAGCAAAGACTAAACCAGGTCTCTGGTTTCCAACTCAGCGCTACACAGTTCCACTTTGGGTTCTGGGACTGGGGAGGCCAATGGCCCCACCCATCATGGATTTCAGAGGAACTGGAGCAGCTTTGCCTGACAGCTTCTGGAAGAACCCAAAGCAGTGGTTGGAGACATTTCTGGTTTCTGGGCCTCCAGTCCTTATCCTTGCTTGACTTCCCATCTGACTGTTGTATCTGGCCTTCCTGCATTCTGTTTGTTCACGCACACACCCTGCAGGACTATCATATAATTGTTATATGAACCAATTCACCTGTGAGTGGGGACAAGAGCAATAGCACTTTTTTCATCCTTGGTGATGAGGATCATGGGAGAACAAATCATTCTTGTGAAGCACAATGGCTTTTCACTCTAGCCCCACCCGCCTACTCCAGGTCTCTCCTTCCAGGACCACTGGGGACCGACCCCCACCTCCGCATTCAGCGTGGAGAGCACACCAAGAGCCCCCGCAGCTGCAGCTGGCGTTGCCTGAGTTCTGCCCCTTCTCGAGTAGCTCTTGCCCTTTCTTCTCCACTGCGTATCCGCCTCCACCCCCCCACCCCGCGCCAATCCCACACAGAGCCCTCTGAGCGTCTCTTAGGTGAGGCTGAAGGAGGGGCGGGACTTGAGTTGTTTTTCCAAGAGAAGGAACCGTGTGTTTTAAGGTTAATCGGGTGTTTGGCGCAGAGTTTGGTGTAACAGGCCTCGCGGCCGGTCGTGAGGGGCGAATCCCTCCCTGGTCAGCCCGGGAACCCGCTCGGAGGCCGAGCGCTGGTGCCTGGGCGCGCTGAGCTGAGCCACAAGGCCTGGGCTGGGGAGGAGCTCTCCGAGGTGCTGAAGGCGCCCGGCTCGGCCCGCGGCTGCCCCACCCGCGGCCCTCCGGCCCTCCAGGTCGGTTGCCAGAGACCTCGAGAGAGCAGTGGCCTCCCCCGGGGTCTCGTTCAGGGCTCCGCCCAGGTGACCTTGGGCTTTCCCTCCCAGGAATCGGTGACCTCGACCTTCAGGCCCCGGCTGGATGGGCTGCGTATCCCATCCCGGGGCTGGAGAGAGGGCTAACCCCTTCGCGGCCTGAAGTGCGGGGGCCGAGCGGCGGGGGGTGGGGCGGGCGGGAAT
>NW_006296627.1:3973684-3982066 GCF_000327345.1 Myotis davidii | reverse complement strand
TTTTCCCGCCCGCCTCCCTGCCCCCACCCCCGGCGCCGCCAGCCCATTCTTGGCCATGGAGTCCTCCATCAGCGACCTTGAACCCCGACGGAAAGCACCCCTGCCCTCTCTGGCGCCCCTCCCCCTCTCCAGAACTCTCCCTCGCTGTTGCCCCTGCCCGGAGCCGCGGAGATCAGCGTTAAACCCAAGCCCCCTGGTTGAAGTGTCAGGATCAGGGTCGGTACCAAATCCCCTGCACTCCTCTCTCCCCTGGATTCCTGAACTCCCTCTCCTCCCCCAGGGACAGATCCAAGGGCCCCAGCGTTCCCGGAGCCCTAGCGTGAAAGCCTAAGAACCCACTCCTACCCCCAAGGTGTCCAGAGCGCACGCTCCCGTTTGGCCCGGGAAAGGGGATGGGGGAGCTCGGGACCCGGCAAAGCACCGTGCCCACGCCCAGAGGCTTCGGGAACTGCGTGCTAAGGGGTGGGGGAGGGCGGGGCCCTGGAGAGACACGATCCATGGACCGCCAGGGCAACGTGGAGGAGCCTCCAGATGGGCCTAGTAAGTCCCAACCCGGCCCTAGAGGCCCGCCCAATCCCTGGCCTGGAGAAACCGGGTGTCCACTCCCGTCGCGAGGGCTCGCCGTGTTTCTCCAGCGGGGGTCAGGGTTGGGAGTGTGGGAGAAGGATCCGACACTTTCCTAACCCAAGCCCTCCTAACCCAAGCCCCCCGTCTGGGCCTCCGGTTATAGAGGTGCTGCCTGCACCCTCTCGCTGGCGCCCTTTGGCGAGAACACGCAGTGGACACACTGAGCCGAGCCTGGTGTCCCGCAGGCCGGGTGGGGGACTCTAGCAGCGGCCCCTCGACAGAAGTCAGCGCAAGGCTGGGACTCCGCACCGAAGCGCTGGGGGCATAACACTACTGAGCACTCAGCTAACACAGTGCACCAAGGTCAGGGGCCGTTGCAACCCAGAGTGTAGTCTGGCCTGGTCCTGCAACCCTTTCCCGCCCACGGACGCCGGCTCTTGGCCCGACTGGATCCGCGCTCAGACAGCCAACGTCTGCGTTGAATCTCCCAGCAGAGGCGTTTGGCGGGCACTTACTGTCAGCCCTGCATTGATTCGTGTAGACACGCTCACAGGCACAGGCACGCCCGACCGTGTGCAACCCCCAGGCCACAGCAGTCCAGGCACACAGGCATGCACACGCACGTGTCCACACGGAACGGGCATGCTCACGCGCACACGGGGCGCACTGGTATCCAGGCGTGGCTGAGCGGCGCGCACACACGCACATGCCGACAGCTACTCGCTCCTGCTCGCGCTCCCCAGTCATCACACACAAACCGAACTCGAACTCGCCTTCCCGCCCACACGTTCCTCGCCGGTGCCGGCCGGAATTCGGGCGCCCTTAACTTTCCCACCATTAAACCCCGCGCGGAGCCGAGGGCAGCTCCCGGGCGAGGCCCGCGAGGGGATCCCTGCCTGGGGCCTCCTCTGTGCTCTGGGTCTTGTTGGAGTTGGGGGCGGTGGCTCCCCGCTCTAGGTCCGGAGCCGGCACCCAGGGGCCGACGTCGCCATCTAGCGGTGCGTGCCACCCTGGGCGGGGCTGCTCGCCTGGCCAGATCCCAGGCGTCCTGGATCCTAGAAACAAGACAGAGAGAGTTTCGGTCAGGATGTCTGCGAAAGACTGAGGGGTTCAGAAAGACAGCTGGGGCGGGGAGACACGGCGTTTCGCCCTGTCTGCAGCTGGAAGCTTCCCCAAGCGGGCCCAGCGCGGGACTAAACCGCCCGCCACCTCCCCGGAGACAAGATGTCCTCAAATGGAGACAGGAGATCTCTCTGGGAAAGCTAAGTCGGGGAGGCGGAGGGAATGGGTGGGGACCCTGCCCAAGCCTCCCCAAACCACTCCTATTTGTGTGGGTATAAAGGGGAGAGAGCAGAGGCAGGGAATTGCCGCTGAGGCAGAATTTGGGGTTGGGAATGAGGCTCCTAGGTTCTCAACCTGCCCCGCTGCCTACTGACACACTGGCTGACTTGAGGCAACTTAATTAACATGATCATCATCGCTAAGAAGACACCTCTGTAAGATGAAGGAAACTAACATTACCTGCCTTTTCAGGCTGCTGTAAGGATTAAACCAGATAATCTATAGGAAAAGCTCAGAGGGATTCCCGACTCATTGTTAACACTCAATAAACAAGAGCGATTATGTTTTTCCTGCTTGGCACCTTGGGTCCCATTCTGATCTCGCTGGCCGTGTCCTGGTCGGGGGAGGCTAGCACCACGGTGTCCTTGGGGCCGGCTGACAGATCACTCCTGCCCACCTTGCTTGCCTGCCTGTGTCTGGGAGGGCAGCCTCTCCAAGCTGGTGCTTCCGCCCTCCCACCCAGCTCAGAGGGAGACGCCTGAGCTTTTATTTCAGTCCCGCCCAGGATTGGACCCACAGCACCGCACCGCACAGCACCGCTAGATGCTCTCAGAGCTGAAAGGGTCCATCGGACCCTGGGGAGGGGGCGTTATCTTGACTCATGTGTGACCTTGAGGGGGCGACACCACCCATCTCCGAGCCTCTCCCTGCAGTGAACCCAGGAATTGGCAGGCAAATTTAAACTGCCAGGCCAGGAGGCTGGGTCTGTGTCTGCGACGGTGGATTAGGGGGGCTTGAGGCCAGGCTTGGGGGTTACGGGGCCTTGGCTCCCGCCTCCAGTGCATTTTCATGCTGGGGACGGAGTTTAGTTGCTGATCCCCATAGCTGCTCAGGGGGGAGGTTGTCCCGAGGAGTCCTCTCTCACTTGCTAAGGAGAGAGGTGCAGGAAGGTGAGGCGGCCTGTCGAGGGCCACACAGCCCCCGCTGGCCTTGAAGCCGGGCAGCAGCGCGAGTGCTGGTCCCTTCTTCCTCCTCCCTCCACACCCGCTGCCTCTCCCCCTCGGTTTCGCTCTCACACAGACGCACAGAACTGCGTATATGACAGTGACTGGTGGTGCTGTGATGGGCCCAGGCGTGTGTGTGTAATGGTGCGCGTGTTGGCGGGTGTGAAGGAGCTGGGCAGGGCGGCGGCCCTGGCACAGTGCACAGGGTGTGGGCCTCCCTCACAAGTTTGGGAGAGGAAGAGGGGGAGGGGAGGTCAAGAGGAGCCTGGGTGGGAGGGTGCACAGGCTCAGGGCTGGGGCCTTATGCTGGGGGACCCCAGCTGGTGTACTGGTGACCCAGGGCTGCCCTGAGGGGCAGGCCACAGGCCCCCCTGCAGCAGCTCCTCTCTTCCCTCTGGGACACTGTCACCCTTGGGGTCCTCCTAGAGGCCTTGGGGCTGACCCTGACGCCTGCCTGGGAAACCAGGTGTGTCTTTCCTCAGTGATGGCCCTTTGGGCTTCTGATGGCTCAAGGGTCTCAGCCCCTGGTTGCTGACAGACTCCAACTACCCTGCACCTCGCCCCCATGCCCTAAGGCAGGGTGAGAGCTCTGGGAGAGAAACGTGCTCCCCTGAGCCTCTCTGCACAGCACCCTCCCCTCCTCCTCCTCAAGGCTCCTGGCTCCATGCCACCTCCTGCGTCCTCTGGGAGGCCTTCCCCCAGCTGGGATCACTGGTGAGTCTTTGGCCTCCCTCAGCCAGACTCGTAGCTCCGGGACAGCAACGTGATGTCAAGGAGCTGTGGAACCTTGGTCAGGTTAACACCTCTCTGCCTCGGTTTCCTCAACTATAAGCAGTGAAAAATAACAGTATTACCTCATAGGTTTGTTGTGAGGATGAAATGAGTTAATACTTATAAAAAGTATTGAGAGTGTCTGGCACTTAGTGGAGAGTAAATGTTAGCTGCTAAGGGACTGGAGAGCTGGCCCCCTGGTAGTTTGCTTAAGAAACGATCCAAAGGCTGCCCTGGCTGGTGTGGCTCCAGTGGGGGAGAGTCGCCCATGCACCAAGAGGTCACTGGTTTGATTCCCAGCCCGGGCTGCTGCTCAGTCCCCAACAGGCAGTGTGCAGGGGAGGCTCAAAGGATGTTTCTCTCCCCCTCCCTCTTCCTCTCTCACTAAAATCAATAAAAACATATTTTTTAAAAAAGGAAATGATCCAAGGGCTGAATGAATATTTCCCACATGCTGACATCTGGGACCACTCATCCCTCTCCTCTCCTTCCTTGGGTCCCACCCACACTGGCCCTCGGTCCTTGTCTCACACATGCCTCAGGGCCATTGCCCTTGAGTAGGCCACTTTCTGAAGCTCATGTGGCTGCCTCCTTGTCTTCACCTCCTCGGAGAGGCCGGCCGTCACTGATCAGCCAGCAGGGGCAGCCCGGTCTGTCCCCCATCCACTCCCGGTGCCATCACTCTGCCTGGCTTTCTTTCTAGCACTTCTTTGTCGTTGCTCACTGTTGGTATGTCGCTCCTGATCCGACTGAAAGCTCCGTGAGAGTGGGGGCCGAGCGCGTCTCACTCACTTCTGCAGCCGCAGCACCAGTGCTCACTCAATAAATGATGCACCCACGAATGAGGAGGTGATGGGACAGAGTTTCCTAAGTTCCGCAGGATGAGGTTCCTCTGGCCTCTCGACTCGTTCCCCCACGTTCCCCTTCTAATCCACTTCGACAACTCACCTTTCCTCTCTCTCTTTCCTCCTCCAGACACTGCTAACCAAAATGGCGAACTTCACACCCGTCAACGGCAGCTCAGCCAACCAGTCTGTGCGCCTGGTCACAGCAACCCATAACCGCTACGAGACAGTGGAGATGGTCTTCATCGCCACGGTGACGGGCTCGCTGAGCCTGGTGACTGTGGTGGGCAACATCCTGGTGATGCTGTCCATCAAGGTCAACAGGCAGCTGCAGACGGTCAACAACTACTTCCTCTTCAGCCTGGCGTGTGCCGACCTCATCATCGGCGCGTTCTCCATGAACCTCTACACCGTGTACATCATCAAGGGCTACTGGCCTCTGGGCGCCGTGGTCTGCGACCTGTGGCTGGCCCTGGACTACGTGGTGAGCAACGCCTCAGTCATGAACCTTCTCATTATCAGCTTTGACCGGTACTTCTGCGTCACCAAGCCCCTCACCTACCCGGCCCGGCGCACCACCAAGATGGCCGGCCTCATGATTGCTGCCGCCTGGGTCCTATCCTTTGTGCTCTGGGCGCCTGCCATCTTGTTCTGGCAGTTTGTGGTGGGCAAGCGGACGGTGCCCGACAACCAGTGCTTCATCCAGTTCCTGTCCAACCCGGCGGTGACCTTCGGCACGGCCATCGCTGCCTTCTACCTGCCCGTGGTCATCATGACGGTGCTGTACATCCACATCTCCCTGGCCAGTCGCAGCCGAGTTCACAAGCACCGGCCGGAAGGCCCGAAGGAGAAGAAGGCCAAGCCGCTGGCCTTCCTCAAGAGCCCCCTGATGAAGCAGAGCATCAAGAAGGCCCCGCCAGCGGCCGCCCGGGAGGAGCTGCGCAACGGGAAGCTGGAGGAGGCTCCTCCGCCCGTCCTGCCGCCCCCGCCACGCCCGGTGGCCGACAAGGACACTTCCAACGACTCCAGCTCAGGCAGTGCCACCCAGAATACCAAGGAACTGCCACCCACAGAGCTGTCCACCACAGAGGTCACCACGCCCGCCACGCCTACCCCTCGCCTACAGCCCCGGGCCCTCAACCCAGCCTCGAAATGGTCCAAGATCCAGATTGTGACGAAGCAGACAGGCAATGAGTGTGTGACAGCCATCGAGATTGTGCCTGCCACACCAGCTGGCATGCGTCCAGCGACCACCGTGGCCCGCAAATTTGCCAGCATCGCCCGCAACCAGGTGCGCAAGAAGCGCCAGATGGCAGCCCGGGAGCGCAAGGTGACGCGGACCATCTTTGCCATTCTACTGGCCTTCATTCTCACCTGGACGCCCTACAACGTTATGGTCCTGGTGAACACCTTCTGCGATAGCTGCATCCCTGAGACGGTGTGGTCCATCGGCTACTGGCTCTGCTATGTCAACAGCACCATCAACCCTGCCTGCTATGCCCTCTGCAATGCCACCTTTAAAAAGACCTTCAGGCACCTGCTGCTCTGCCAGTATCGGAACATCGGCACTGCCAGGTAGACAGGCAGGGGCGTATAGGAGGTCCTGGCGGTCGCATGTGTGTGCTGGGGGACCACATGGCTCAGCTGCTGTGGGGGCAGGATTTGGAGGCACCTCTTGTGCTCAGAGTCGCTGAAGAGGACTGAGGTCCCAGACCCTGTGAGGCTCAGGAAGCAGCTCTGGCTGGATTCAGAGAGACCAGCTCTTTGCTCAGAGGAGGGTCAGCCCTAGGAAGGGTCTGAACAGGACTGCCTGACCCATCTCTCTTGTCCTGCCTCAGGGAGCTGGGGGCACTGGCCTCCGTGGGCACCTGCCCTATGACTAACCAGCGGGGCTGGAAGAATGGACTCTGGAGGGGAGCAGAAGCCAGGACCCCCTTGGGAGGAGCAGAGGCCAAAGCTTAGGAAAGGAGACTCGGGAAGGAATAGGGTTCCCCGTTCTGTTGTAATCGGTGCTTTCTGCCCCCTTGCACCCCGCATGAAGGCTCAGCCCCCTCTCCCAAACCCCACTCCTTGCTGCAGCTACTCAGCCAGGTACTGGTTGGATGGGTGGGCTGGCTGGAGGCCAGGCAGAGTGGGCTCCGGGGCACCCCCTTCTGCAGCACAGCCCTGGCCAGTCAGGATGGGCCAGCATGTCTTCCATTCACTCAGGAGCTGAGGCCTGGCCTCCCATGGTCCCAGCCTGAGCAGGGAACAGTCCACCTGGTTCTGAAGAGCCCGCCCCTCCCCAAGTAGAGAGCTCGTCCCAGGTCACACCTAGTGAAGGAGGGGATGGGACCCGGTGAAGGTGGGGCTGTGCTGGGCAGTGTTCCCTTGGCCTCTGCAGAGGGAGACCTGGGTCACCAGAGACAAAGAGATGGACTTTACCCACAGATTTCAGTGCCAGTGAAGGCGGGGTTTAAGGCTGGCAAGCAACCCTTATCTTTACTCTCCCAACCCATAGAACCTTCCGGATTGGCAGTGGCCGGACCCAAGGACCTTTGCCTGGGAGTGTCAGCCCTAGTCTTGTGGGTTCCTGCCCCAGCTGTGGTGTGGCCCCAGACAAGGACTGAAAGGCTCAGAGGACTCGGGGCAGTGGGGGGCCTTGGAAGAAATTTCAAAACTGGTCTTTTTCTATGAGCTCCGGGGAGCACCGAGCCCCCAAGAAAACCACCTTTCCCTCCACACTCTCCCCCTCCCAACAAATTACCACAGCAAAATCCCCAGGAAGGGGCTTTTATATATTAAAAAAAAAAAGCTTTTATTGGGAGAAAATGAGTTTTATTTGTTTTTTAGCAATGGCATCATGGTGGGTAAGAACAACAGGGGCATGGGAATCAAATTCCTTTGGGGGAGGCTCCAGCTGCCAGAATCCCTTGTCCCTCCCCACTGTGGGCACTTGGGGGGTGGGGGAGGGCAGGGCATGATTGATAAAGCTGAAGAGTCACAAAAGGCACTGGTGGGTTATCCTGGGGCCGGGGGAGGGAGCGCCTGGGCCAGGGGCTCTTTGGGTTCAGGCCTGGCCTCTAGTCCTTTCCCTTCCCTTTCTTGGCTGTAAAACAAGAAAGAAACACCGTGTTAGGAGAATTCAGGTGATCCCTCTACTCCTGGGGGAGAAGGAAACTCTGCCCCCTAGTGGTACTCAGTCAGGGGACCTGAAAGCCGGTGGGACAGGGCAGCCATTACGCTGCTGGACCTCTCCCCCTCTCCAACTTCAACTTTCACCGGGGATCAGATCACCTTCAAGTCCCAGTCCCGCCACCCTGGGCAACAGTCGCGCCTCCTCATCCGAGGGCGGCCCACTCACCTCTGCCCCGTGGCCTCTCCGGGCTGCTGGGACTCGGGGGTAAGAGAAGGACAGAGGACGCACGGGCAGCGACGCCCCTCCCCAAAGGGCACAGCTGACCAGATGCTCCACTGGCTGGACAGGGGACAAAGCCCTTCCAGGATGCGCCCTGGACCCTAAGCCAGACGCTCCAACGGCGCAGCGTGACCGCCCTCACTGGGGGCAGAATTCACGTCACCTGAGCACCGGGGTCCATGCCCCCCTAAGGCGTCTCTACAGACAGGGACACGCACGCACCAGGGCCCCACACCTCAGGCTTAACCATGCCCCTCACAGGGGGCGGCCCCCCTCCCCCCGCAGCTGACCTTTGGCCTTGGCTTTGGTCTTGGGGGCACAGGGCTTGGTGACGCGGATGGTCTCCTGGCACTGGGCGTTGTACCGCGCCTTCTTCAGGGTGCCCTGGCGGGCTTTGGTGCCCGAGCTCCCATCGCAGGACCCCCAGCTCTCAAACTTGTACTTGCAGTCGGCTGGCAGGAGAGCGCCCGGGGTCAGAGCGGGGCTGCCCGTGGCCTCCCGCCAAGGCCTGCCCGGC
>NW_006296627.1:3973207-3973634 GCF_000327345.1 Myotis davidii | reverse complement strand
CAGTTGCACGGCACCCGGCAGCGGAGGCGCTGAGTCTGGGCCCCGCAGGTCCCTTCGCGGAAGCCCGCCCCGCAGTCCTTGTTGCTGGGGGTGCAGGGTCCCCAGGTCCACTCGGCGCATTCGCTCCCCGGGCCGCCCTTCTTCACTTTGTCTAAAACGCACGGGGAGCAGCGCTCAGGACCCGGGGCTCCCGTTCCGGGGGTCCCGGCCTCGGAGCCCAGGAGGCCAGCCCGAGGCGGCCGGCCTCACCTGCCCGTCTCCGGCCTCCTCCGCCCCCCACGCCTGACATCACCTTTCTTTTTGGCCGCCGCGGAGGTGAGCGCCAGCAGGGCGAGGAAGGCGAGGAGGAGGAAGCCTCGGTGCTGCATCCTGGGGAGAGGGGGGGCGGGGGACACGGGTCAGGGGAGGGCGCCCGCCCTTCCCCTCG